>NC_056739.1:1193532046-1193609546 GCF_019279795.1 Protopterus annectens
AGCTAGTCTCTGAGGTGTACTGAAACTGTATTTGTTTTGTTGGGGTTCACAATGAATTTATTGAAATGTTTGAAACTGAGGAATCATGTTTCTTTTACATACCCCACAGCATGTAATAAATTGAAAAAATATATTATTTGTATTAGTTCAAGCTTCTGATTGACCCCCAAGGGAGATGCCATTGATGGT
Organism: Protopterus annectens; assembly: GCF_019279795.1. Lineage (NCBI taxonomy): Eukaryota > Metazoa > Chordata > Ceratodontiformes > Protopteridae > Protopterus > Protopterus annectens. The sequence continues at coordinate 1,193,532,236 of NC_056739.1, forward strand.
CTTTTAAAAAATATGTTAATTTGACTGACAGCTTACATCACCTTCTTGGACTAAAATATTACATAATCATTAGTTTTTTGAACTAGCAAGACTTCAGCTTTGGTCATGAACTTGTAAGAAAGTCTCATCCATAATTCCACTACAGTGAAATTGTACAACAAGCCATTCTACCATTTTTTTCCTCGTAATTTAAACTTCTGTACAAAGATGGATACTGATGTCCATGTGCTGTTACCTGAGTATGAAGTAGCTGTATTACAATTGCAAATCTGGTCTTGGTAATACTCACAATGGTTTTGCATCTGTACTGTATATCTAATATTAATTGTATTATGTGCCTGTTGGATTTAACTTATTTTATTCTACTGTAACAAGGTTATGACTGAAAAGAGACCACAATGATCTGGATTACCCACTTGCAAAGAAATTAAATTAAATTAAATAGATAAATAAGTAAAACAGTTGACTTTATTAAAAGGAAACAACCTACATAATCATTAATGAAGACTAAAGCACTGAAAGACGTCACACTGCAGAAAAATTATAACCAAGATGGATTATATGAATACTGATAGTTTCTTAATCTTTCTTCCTTTAGAAAAGAATGTTGAATACTATGTATAGATTTATGCATTCTAAACAACAAATTAGCTTAAAACAAGTAACAGAAAATGTCATTTGCTGTTCATAACTCGTTTGACACCCAATGTTAAAGATTTTTTTGCAGAGCCTTGCTGGCTGTTATCACTCACTAACATATTTGAATGGGAACAGACTATTATTAAGTTAAAGAACATTACAAGGTGTAAGGAGGTCACCGATAAGGAATCTAAGTGATATTACAGACTTCAAGAAAGAAGGCTGTACTTTGAAGAGAAATGCACTCCTTGAAACTGTAAAAAAAGAAAGTATATGATTGCAAGAAAGAGTGAGTGACTAGTATTGCCAGCAGGCATTTGTCCTACATTGAAGCAACTATGTTTTACAGATAGGTCTTTGGCTTTATATCTGGATTATTAAGTCACATCATAGCATTCGAATGATTCACGATATAAATCATATTTATCCTGAGGGATTACAGATGATGACAACAACTAAGAATAATATCATACATGTTTCCTACCTTTCTAAGCTAGTATAGTCCAGTTTTCAGGCTAGTGCTAAATTCAGGGCTGTGTTACAATTTTCTGAGTTGCCCATACCTTAGATGGATAGAGGGAGGTTTCTCTGTTCACCTGTGAGAGAGGGAGCTTTGAGCAGCCATCTGTCCCTGGAGGAGTGGTTCCAGCCCAGAAGTTAGTAGTTTATAGGCCATTTTGGGCTAATTTCTGTCTCTTTCATTTCCCTGCTGTAAAAAACGTGTTTGCATGGTTTTGCACGTCTGGGCAGCACCGGTTAGCTAGGGCTAAATTTATCCCGGTTCCACCAAGTCTCCTCTTCAGTTTTTCCCTTGAAAGTAGTCTAACTCTCAACCTAAGCACTTAAAAAGCATCCTACAGTCCAGCACTTGCTCAGACCTAATAGCAAGCACTAATATACCAGGACACTTGATTGCCCAGCAGGGCAAGGCTCATTATTCACCCCTCACCAACCAAGCAACTAAGCAGCTCACCCTACTATTCAGGCATGACCAAAGGGCAATTTCAGGTATGCTCTCCAGTCCAGCTGGTGAACCTGGGTATCCTGAGGCAATGTTACAACTGCCTCATGTACACAGACAACCCTCTCCTCCTACCACAAAACATTAACATATGCGGGAGATGCAATTATATAGCTAAATTGGATGCTAAGCTCTCTCCACCCAAGACTAGAACAGGCAGTCATGAGGAGAAGGTTAACACTTGCACCACATCTCCAGCCCCACATAGACATACTAAACCAGCACTGGCAAAAAATACACATAAATACACAAAATCATACTCGGCGGCTCTAAATACAAACCTTTGGGAAATCCAATTTTGAGCCTCCCATGGACAAGCACATTGCAGTCTTTAAGGAGTGTGTATTAAAAGATCTTCACTTTTCTCATGAATACCAGTTGGCTAGACACAACTTGTCCAAAGCAGAACAACAAGCATTACAGGAATTTAGTACTAATCATAACCTAGTTATTTTGATGGCAGAAAAGGGAGATGGTATTGTGGTTATGGATTGGAACATGTACCAGGCAGAGGCTGAAAAACAACTGTCTGATCCCCAATTTTATATACACATGGTAGTGGATCCAACTCCTAATTTCAAAAAAGAAATTGACCCCTTTCTAGACTTAGCAATAGAGGAAGGCATAATTAGTCAGAAAATCAGTAGACAACTTAAGGTGTTAGATCCCATACCCCAGTATTTATATCTACTACCAAAGATACATAAACATCCTACTAGTCCTCCGGGACGGCCAGTAGTATCTGGGAGGGGATCATTAACTGAACCTTTATCTGCCTTCCTTGTGGAATTCTTGCAACCTTTGTTACCCATGGTTAGGTCTAGGTTAAAAGATACCACACAATTTCTTAACATTATTCAGGATACACAACTTGAACCAGCTTGGTATCTATGTACACTTGATGCCACCTCCCTATATACTAGTATACCGCATTGGGCAGGTCTACAGGCTATTCAGTTCTGGCTTGACAAATCACAACTATACAATCCCGGGTTCAACACACTCCTTATATGTCTAACGGAACATGTGCTGTCAAAAAATGTTTTTTATTTTCATGGGAAATCATATTGGCAGGTTCGTGGTATGGCAACGGGAGCATCCTTTGCTCCCATTTATGCCGATCTGTTTATGGGTTTTTTGGAGGAACGGTTAATATATGATGACAGTCATAATTTATTTTTGGACCATCTAGATATTTGGAGACAGTATTTGGATGATTGTTGGATGGTGTGGCAGGGGGATCAGCAATATGTGCATGAATTCATACAATACCTTAAAGAGAATAAGTGGGGTATTCAATTTACATTACATATTGAATACCAACAAATTACATTTCTGGATGTCATCATAACCAGTCAGGAGGATCATACACTGGAAACACAAGTACACAGAAAATTTCCAGAATATAACACCTTGTTACATGCCTCCAGCCATCACCCTTTCAATATCATCAATAATATTCCTAAGTCCCAATATTTACGTATTAAATGCATCTGTTCCTCTGAACAAACTCTCAGAGCCTGCCAAAATGATTTAACTAACAGGTTACTTACGAGAGGATATCATCAGGACTGCATCACTCGGACACTACACCAGGTTGACCAACTAGATAGATGTCAACTGCTACAATATAAAGATTGAACCATTCGGGCAGATACACATACTCCACAACCCATTAGGTTAGTCACCACCTTTAGGACCAATACCAATAGATTTAAAAATATCATTAATAGCCATTGGGACATTTTGTTAGCCCAGGATAAATTGAGTGAACTGCTCAACTCTAGATGTTTATTCTCTTATCATAGAGGGAGAACCATCAATTCATATTTAACCCATTACAGACATTACACTCCACCTATTAGCCAACAGAGAACCCTATTTGGAGACATACTATTAGGATGTGCTTCTTGTGGTCATTGTAGTGCTTGCACACATGTATCTCAAACCAAGGACTTTACCAGCTGTAACACATCTAAAATTTATGAAATAATATGTTTTGCAAATTGTAGCAGTAATTGGATTGTTTATTTGGCCACTTGCTTTTGTTCTTCATTTTATGTTGGACAAACGTCTAGACCCTTCAGACATAGAATCAGTGAACACTTAAGTGAACTAAGAAATAAAAGAGTTTCTAATGCCCTATACAAACACACTCTAACACACAAAACTGCCAAATTTACCTTTACCATAATAGACAAAATACAAACGAATAGGTCATGTAAAGCTGGGTGGCACAATATATTAAACCAAAAAGAATCCTCTTGGATTATTAGGTTGGGTGCTTTATTTAAATCATGCTTTAATGAGTTAAGTTAGTTCTGGTCTGAACCAATTGATGGATAACTTCAATTAAGTAATCAAACCTTTGGCACACACACACACACACACACACATGTATATATATATATATATATATATATATATATATATATATATATATATATATATATACATATATATATATATATATATATATATATATATATATATATATACACATATACATATGCAGCATTAAGGGTTTGCCCTTATGAATGTTTTCTGATGCACTGAAAAAGGCTACAACTTTCTAGCTGAAACCGGTTTGCTTTTACTGTATCTATGGGGTTTGCCACAATAAATTCTTAAAGATTTTTTCATCTTTCCCTTGTGCTGGATATTTTTTTGGACTTAATACTACATTGGCTTGATTCGTGCAATTTGTCTTCCTTCCGTATTTTTGGTTTGGTCTAAATAAAAACCTGCAAAAGCATCACAGACGTCCAAAGCAGACACCCAAAAAAACCTGCACCTCCCATCACAAACCAGATAACACATAAAACACAAAATCAGTGTGCCGCACAATCGCAGCCCTTAAGGTGAAATAACATACCTAACACACTAGTAATAGGTGACTCTATAGTCAGGCACATTGATGTCCCACTCACTAGGCTGGACAAGCAGAAGGTTACTGTTAGCTGCCTGTCGGGGACTAGAATCCACCACATAACACAAGCACTTAGGTCACTCCAGAACAAGTACAAATATGACTCTGTCATTGTTCATGTTGGCGTGAATGACCTGAGATGTACCTCCCTGGACTACATGAAAAGAAACATGGAAGAGCTGTCTGATCATGTAGCCCAGGCTGGTATGACCCTGACCCAGAGTAGCATCCTGCCCCCACCAAGAATGATACCTCAGTATAAAGAAAAAATTATCAATTTCAACAATTGGCTAAGTTTCTGGTGTCATTCAAAGGGGATCCAGTATCTGTCAGCCTGGGACGACATGCTCGACAAGCTGTGTTGCTTCACAAGAGATGGCTTGCACCTGTCACCCCTAGGCTTTTGAATAGTGGCCAAGGCTCTTACTGCCCCCATAGTGCCTTTTTTAGGCAAGGCTCAAAAGTCAAACCCACCTTCGTAAAGAGCACAATTAACAAAAAACTGAGGGTTATGCTACTCAACTCCAGTAGTTTAAATCTCAAAATGCACACGCTCGAAGGACTCCTCAGTATGGGGAAAGTCAACATCTGTGCAATAACTGAAACCTGGTTCAAGGCTCCAGAGAGCACCCCAGCACTACCGGGCTACAAATCATGCCACATTTCTCGGCCACAGAACACGGACCGAAACACAAAAGGAGGCGGTGTATCCATTTTCATCAAGGATACCTACACCTCCAGGTTAGTGGCGCAGCATGATACCTCTGAGATCATCCATGCGCAACTAACATTGGGCAAATCTGCAATGCAAATTATGGCCTGCTACAGATCACCCTCTATGACCCAGGACCACCACTCCACCTTTCTGGAGACACTAGAAAACATGAAGGTCCTACCAAACACCCTGATATTGGGTGAATTCAATTACCCTATCATTCACTGGGAAAACTACTCGAGTACAAATTCCCAGGCCCAGTGCTTCCTGGAATTCATCAACTCAAATGCCCTGGATCAGCTGGTAAACTCCCCTACCAGAGTTGAAAACATATTGGACCTGGTCATCACCAACATGGGTGATAGGTGTTCCACACCGGAGGTCAGCTCGTCACTGGTTAGATCAGACCATAAACTAATCACTATGGATGTCCACACCCCACCACCAACCCCAACTAAGGAAACCACAGTAAAAAACTTTTCTAAAGCAAACTTCACCTTACTTAAGACAGAGGTGGTAAGTTTCACAGCCCCCATGCTAAAGGATAACGCTGCCCAAGATGCAGAAACCTTTACAAATGCATTCTATGAGCACCTACAAAGATGCATGGATCGTGCCATCCCTAGCAAAACCAAGACTCACTCCTCTAAGAGAAGGAAACCAGTTTGGTGGACCCCTGCCTTAAACAGGCTATACAACAGAAGGGGGAAACTAGTTCAGAAAAAAAGAAAATCCCAAGAAGGAAAGAAATCCCTGATCAGTATCAGTAAAAAATTGAGGTCCCTCATGAAATCATCCAAGGCTAACTTCAAAAGAAAAATAGCCAAAGATTTAAAAGATAACCACAAAGCCTTCTTTAGTTGTGTTAAGAATCTAAGTGGCAACTCGCAGATATGCACTGAACTAGTGCAAAATAGCACAAAATGTACTGAACCTACTGATATTGCCAACATCCTGGCAGATAGATTCAGTGCAAACTTCACCCCCCCAACCCCTAAAAGGGCCCAAAACAATACCAGAAAAGTGTAGTGTTTCAAAAATCACAGATGCACAGGTGAAACAGCCCTTTCAAATGCCAAAAACACAGCATAAATGGGATCTGATGGTGTCCCAGGCTGCATCTTGCACGAACTACAGAACAAGCTAACCCCCCACCTAAACACACTGTTCAATCATAGTCTCTCCACAGGCTACATGCCCATAGAATGGTGCACAGCAATGGATATTCCTCCCCACAAAGGAGGGGCCACAACTGACCCTGGTGACTATCGCCCCATAAGCCTGACTAGCCTGGTCTGCAAGGCTATGGAGCCATCATCATGGAACTCAATAACAAAGACATTGGGAACCTCCAAACACTTGAACCAACCCAGTTCGGCTTTGTTAAGGGCAGATCATGCCTACTAAACCTGGATGACTTCTTCGAGACAGTCACCAAGGCCATAGATGAGGGAAAGGGGGTTCACACAATCTACGTTGACCTCGCCAAGGCTTTCGGCACCATTCCCCACTTGGGTATTACAGAAAAACTCACCAGCCTGATCATAAACCCTTACGTCACAAGATGGGTTGCCAACTGGCTTACAGACAGAACTCACACGGTAAGAATAGCGGGCTCCAGATCCAACTCTAAACCAGTCACAAGTGGTGTCCCACAAGGCTCGGTACTGGGACCCCTACTGTTTGGTATATACTTCTCAGAAGTACAGGCAAACACAGGAGGACTATGGCTAACCAAGTTCGCCAATGACTGCAAACTGGGAGCCATAATTGACTCTCTGACTGACACGGATATCCTCCAAAAGGGCCTTACTGGTGTCAAAGTCATGGCCTCAAGCTAAATGCCAAAAAATGCATAGTCATCCCATTTGGAAAAAACAAAACACCCACGAATTACCACATAGGTGGCAGCCCCCTTAATACAGAAGAGGTAGTAAGAGATCTGGGGACCCAGGTAGATAGTAGTCTTTCCTTTGACAATCATATTACCAAAGTAGTTAGGAAATTCTTCTATGTGGCCCATCTAATTACTGAAGGGTTCGCATCTAGAAATAAAGAGGTTATAGTGCCCCTCTACTCATCACGCATTAGACCCATCATAGAGTACAATGCCCCATTTGGGATGTACCTCACAAGACACTTCCAACAGCTGGAAAGACCACAAAAGTACCTCACCAAGAGGATTACTGGTCTCAAACATATGTCCTATGCAGCCCGACTGAAAAAACTCCAGCTGTACTCAGTGGCATATCGCTTACTCAGAGGTGATCTCTGCCTGACTTACAAAGCCATGTCCAACTCAGAATTGATGGACATACTTCACCTAAAGAAATCCAAGCCACTGTGAGCCACACACTCTAGTGAGCTAAACCTTGCCACAACAATAAATAAAGCATGCTGGAGGGATAGATTCCTGTCACAGAGACTCCCAATGCTTTGGAACAAAATTGCAAATTACATCAGGCAGAGCCCCTCACTAACACTCTTCAAGAGAAACCTTGATGAGTGGATGGGTAACAGAAAATACACCCCTGGGATCACTTCATTGGCTCTGCTTGACAGAGGATCAGTTAATTAATCAATGGGGCGGCGAAATCCGACACACTCTGGCTAGGCTTATAAATGCCCTCAGGCAGATAGCCTAGTACCTACCTATGAACCTATGAAGACTTTTGAGAGGTTGGTGTTATCTCATTTGAAGGATATTACAGCTCCCTCATTGGAAACCCTTCAGCCTGCTTTGCGAGAGAACCAGTCAGTGGATGATGCAGTTAATATGAGCCTGCACTATATCTTGCAAAATCTTGACAACCCAATTGCATATGCAAGGATTCTGTTTGTGGACTTCAGCTATGCATTTAATACAATAATTCCAAAACTTCTTCACTTGAAACTCTCCCAGCTTTTCATTCCTGCTTCCACCTGTCAATGGATCACCAATTTTCTAGCCAATAAAAAACAGCAGGTTAAACTCAGGAAATTTGGGTCTATATTAAAAGCACGAATGTTTACTTACCCAAATACCTAAATGCCGACACAAATTCCGCAAGCCACAAATACAACTAACGACCTAAACCACGAAATTCAAAAACTCAAAATGTCATAGTTGTCCCATCCTACCATCCACTACATACTATCTGCACAAACAAACTAAATAAACCACATACATACACTAACCAAAACCCTACTTCTAACCCTAAACTAAACCCTACTTCTAACCCTACACTAAATCTTACATATACCACCATGTATGCACTTAACCCACACACTAACCCTAAGGTCTGTAACTATCGCACACTTACCTTAAAAAGCTATACCCAAGCAAACTAAATAATCCACACACATACACTTAATAAAACCCTACTTCTAACCCTACACTAAATCTAACATACATTACCATATATGCACTTACCTTAACCTGCACCCTAACCTTAAGGTCCGTAACTATTGCACACTTACCTTACAGAGTTATACCGCAGAACAGCCAACCATGACGATTCAGCGTTTCTGATTTCGTGCTTCAGGACGATCGATGTTTTCGCGGTTTGATGAAGACGTGTCGGTGTTTAGATATTCGGGTAAGTAAACATTTGTTATTTTAATATAGACCCGGAAATTTACATCTAGCTATTGCATGATCAATATAGGTGCCCCCCAGGGATGTGTGCTCTCTCCACTGCTATTCTCCCTCTACACTAATGACTGCACCTCTAAGGACCCATCTGTCAAACTTATTAAATATGCAGATGATACAACTATTATCGGGCTCATCAGGAATGATGATGAGTCTGCATACAGACGGGAGGTTAAGCAGATAGCCCTTTGGTGTAGGCAGAATAATCTGAAACTGAACACTCTTAAATCTGTGGAGATGACAGTGGACTTTAGGAGTGGTACTACAATATTATCCCCCCCCCCCTTTATATTTAATACTGCTGTGTCAGTTATAGAATCCTTCAAGTTTTGGGGATCTATAATCTCCTGGGACTTGAAGTGGGAGACCAATATAGGATCCATCATAAAAAAGGCACAATGACGAATGTACTTTCTGTGACAGCTGAGGAAGTTCAACCTCCCACAGCAACTGTTGATTCAGTTCTATGCAGCAGTTAGAGTCTGTTCTCAGCTCATCCATAACAGTGTGGTTTGGATCTCTGTCTAATCATGACAAAAAAAAAGGTTACATTTAATAGTCAGGTCTGCCGAAAATTTCATTGGGGCTAGTTTGTCCTCCTTACAGGACCTGTACTATTACAGAGTCATGAAAAGGACAGGAAAGATCATCACCAACCCTTCAGATCCAGGCCACCATCTTTTTGAACTGTTACAGTCAGTCAGGCATTATAGATTAATACACACCAAAACAAGCAGATATAAGAACAGCTTTTTTTTTCCACAAGCCATCAAGTTCATAAACGGTTAACTCAAATTATTAGGTTGGGCTATTCTTTTTACCAAGCCTCCGAGGATTCTGCAATATTGTTTACATATTGTTAATACTTGTTTCTTTCAGAGTTTGTTTCAGTATTTCTTGCACTTTGTACGTTGTATGTATATGTATAGGTATATTTACTTTTTTGTCTTCTTAATAGTTGCATGTATGTCATCTGTCTTGTTCTTAATAGTGGTATGTAAGTCATTTATGTAATTCGTACTTGGAGAGTCACTGAAACCAGAGTCAAATTCCTTGTATGCATGCATACTTGGCCAATAAATGTGATTCTGATTCTGATTCTGATTATCAAGCTAAATTTACAGTAGGGGTGGAAGGTTAAAATCACCAGGTATAAAAAGAACAACAGGAGGCATACCTCTCAAGTGTACCTCATTACGTGGAACATACCTCATTTGGGGTCTTAAAAATTTCATGTTCCTCAAAGTTCCTCGAAGTTCCACATTAAAAGACTGTCACACATTCAGTGTTAGGAATTTTTTTAAGTGAAATCCATGGTAAATAGAAATGAATCATATTAATTCATTAAAAGATCTTCTTTATAAGTAAAACCACCATATTTTAACTATCCTATGACCTTCTTAGTTGAAGTTGTTAGTAAGCCATTAGTATGTGTTTCACATTTTGCCCATTTGTTCCACATTATGAGGGCTAGTGTCCCTCATTTTGGAGATGGAAGGTTGAGAGCTATGACAGGAGGGTTGGTGGGAAACCCTAGCAGGGAATCATCAGCAGAGCTATACCTTCTGCAGGCTTGAAATCCTTCAGACAAAGTCAAAGGCTCAGAGCTTCACTTTGTATTTCAACATCACTCAGGAGACAATTCAAAATAACCAATGAAAAAACATCTGAAATATGAGCCTAGATAATTTAGGTGTCTGTTTCTCACACAGCAAAAAATCACTAGGGCAAGATTTCTTAAAATAGAAAACAAAATGGAACAGGTAAGACAGAAAGCAGCATATCAGTCAAAGACAAAAAAATAAAGGTTTGCTTTCTCAGCTAGCAGAGAATCACCAGCAGCGCTATACCTTATTCAGCCTTGAAAGCCTTCAGACAAAGACAAAGGCCCAGAGTATCACTTTGTATTTAAGTATCACTCAGGAGACAATTTAAATTAACCATTGAAAAAACATGTGAAATATGAACCTAGATAATTTAAGTGTCTGTCTCTCACATGGAATAAAATCACCAGGCCAGGTTTTCTCAAAACAGAAAACAAAATGGAGCAGGAAGACAGAAAGCAGCTCTATCAGTCAAAGACAAAAAATATAGGTTTACTTTCTCACCCAGCAGAGAATCAACAGCAGTGCTATATCTTATGCAGACTTGAAATCCTTCAGACAAAGATGATAGATTAGTATTAGGCTAACTGCCCTTGTGGGCCATTTTAACCCTAGCCAATTAACCCATGTGATAAACAAAGCCTGCACCGTGTGCCTGTAAGGCAAATGTTTTAACTATTGTAATGAAAAAAAAATAAATAAGAAAGTTGTACACAGGTGTGCAGAAATATTTCAGGGCTTCAGGACACAGAATCAACAGAAAAGGAAGAAACAAACAAAAAAGGCATGGTTTGCAAAATAAAATCCTCATGCTAGTGAGGAGGTGCATTTATTTTATTTTATTAATTGTGCATTTGTTAACCAAGTAAGTACACTGATCCACATACCCTTTTCAGGAATGACCCTTGTCAAAAAGGCAATACAAACATTTACAATAAGAAAAATTAATAATCACAAGTGAAAATTAAAAATAAACAACAAATATCTAGAAATCGTATAAAAAAACAACTAAATTTTAAACAAACCAACATGTCTAAGTGAGAAACTAAGTCAGTATTTAAGGTAAATTTAGCCTCTCAGGCTAAGGGCAGACACGGCATTATTTATCTATCTCTGCAACCTCAAAGGCAGTACACAATTGAGTGCAGAGCTCACTGATAATAGAGCCACCTATACTGAGCTAGAAGAGATAGCAAACCTACTGGCAGATAAATTCAGCTATCTCTCTCTCTCTCTAAGGCCAAGACCACTGCATCAATAGGCCCAGATAATATCCCAGGATTCATTGTAAATAGCATGAAACGTGAACTATCAGGCCCTCTGGATTTGCTATTTAACAGTAGCCTCAAAACAGGCTTCATATCTAATGAATGCAGATCAGCAACAACCATCCCTATGCACAAAGTCAGGCCATCTACAGACCCTGGAAAATACAAATCCATATGTCTCACTAATTTCATATGCAAAGCATGGAAAGAATTATCACAAAAATTATCAATAATGACACAAGAAACCTTCAGCCACTGGACCCAATCCAATTTGGTTTCATCAAGGGCAGGTCATGCCTACTCAACCTGGTGGGCTTCTTTGAGAAGGACACCAAAGCAATGGATGAGGCCAAAATGGTTCACATTGGCTACCTTGAATTGGCCAAGGCATTTGACACAATATCCCACTTGGGCATTGTTGACAAACTCAAGAGGGTAGGTATAAACCCTTATGTTGCCCAGTGGACAGCCAGCTGGCTCATAGACAGAATCCAGGAAGTTCGAACTGGGGATTCCACCTCTACAAAGAGGCCAGTCACAAGCAGAGTCCCTTAGGGATTGGTCCTAGGACTGATCCTTTTTGGTATTTACTCCTCTGAAGTCAAGGCCAATGTCAAGGTCCTCTGGCTGACCAAATTTGAAAATGATTGCAAATTAGGAGAAGTGATAGAATCCCCAACAGATACTAATATTCTCCAGAAAGGGCTGACACTGACAAATAACTTGTGTCAGAGCCATGGACTAAAACTAAATGCCAGGTAATGCATAATAGTATCCTTCAGGAAGTCATGTACCCCTTGTAACTCTCATATTAACAGCACAACCTTAAGAGTCGACCCAGTAGTCAGGGACTTGGGGACACTCATAGACAGTAATCTAGCCTTTGACCTCCACATGTTTACAGTAGTGAGGAAATCATTCTATGTTATGCAACTTATACACAAAGTAATAGCATCATTGTATGTAGTTAACCAGGTACATTCGACAACTGAAACATCCACAGAGGCTCCTCACTAAAAGAATACAGGACATAAGTAACATGCCCTATACAGATCACCTCAAAAGCCCTATCCCTGTATTCTATACCCTACAGGCTGTTGAGGGGACATCTATGCCTGGCATACAAGATATTGTTATTCCCCACCCTGAAGGAATTCCTGCATATCTGCAAAACAAACAGCACCAGAGTTATCCATTCTAAAGACTTAAACCTTGCCTGTGATATAAATAGGACCTGCTGGAATGACAGGTATGTATCCCAGAGAATACTCCTTCTCTGGAACAGGCTCTCCATCCACATGAAGCAGAGCTCCTCCCTAAACCAGTTCAAGTGTAGCTTGGACAATTGGACGGGGAGCAGGAAAGTCATTCCTGGTTTGCATCTATGTTTCTAAGGCAACCTGTAAATGGTTCATCTCCCAGGCCCGTACTTGTAAATGTTTCATAGGTTCATAGGTTCATAGGTTCATACTAGGCTATCTGCCCTAGGGCATTTATAAGCCTAGCCAGAGTGTGTGTGGCTTTCACCACCCCTTAGGATGAGAATACTATACCCATTAGTTTGCTGTGCCTCTGTCCAGCAGTGATACAGAGATGATTCCCGGGGTAAACCTACGATCTCCCATCCACTCGTCAAGATTTCTCTTGAACAGAGTCAGTGAGGGGCTCTGCCTCACATGGACTGGGATTCTGTTCCATAGTGTAGGGAGTCTCTGGGTGATGAATCTGTCCCTCCAGCATGTCCTATTTATATCCGTGTTGAGGTTTAAGTCTCTTGCTCTCGTGGCTCTGGTGGATTTGGATTTTTTGAGGTGGAGCATGTCCATTAATTCCAGGTTGGACATGGCCTTGTATGTCAGGCACAGATCACCTCTGAGCAGACAGTATGTGACTGAATAGAGCTGGAGTTTCTTCAGTCGGGCATTGTATGACATATGTTTGAGCCCCTTTATCCTTTTGGTGAGGAACTTTTGGGGTCTTTCCAACTGCTGCAGGTGTCGGGTAAGGTACATTCCGAATGGGGCATTGTACTCAATCATTTTTTCTGATAAGTGAAGAGTACAGGGGTACAATGACCTCTCCTGATCTGGATGTGAATCGCTTCATGATCAGGTGGGCAATGTAGAAGGTCTTCCTAACCACTTTGGCAATGTGAGTGTCAAAAGAGAGGTTACTGTCAACTTGGGTCCCCAGGTCCCTGATAACTTCTTCCGTGTTTAATGGATTACCACCTATGTGGTAATTAGGGGTTACCTTGTTTTTCCCAAAGGGTATGACTATACATTTTTTGGCATTTAGCTTAAGGCCATGGCTCTGGCACCAGTTATCCATTTCTATGAGACCTCTCTGGAGGATGTCTGTGTCTGATGGAGTGTCAATTATGGTGCCCAGTTTGCAGTCATCTGCAAATTTTGTCAGCCACAATCCCCCTATGTTTGCCTGCACTTCAGAAAAATAAATGCCGAACAAGAGGGGGCCCAGGACTGAGCCCTGTGGGACACCGCCCATGACCGGCTTAGAGTCTGACATGGCACCAGCAACTCTAACCCTGTGTGTTCTGTCCTTGAGCCAGTTTGCAACCCATCTTGTGACATATGGGTTTACATCTAAGCTGGTGAGCTTTTCTATGATGCCCGAGTGGGGTATTGTGTTGAACGCTTTTGCTAGGTCAAGGTAGGCTGTGTGAACTGCCTTACCCTCATCAATGGCCTTAGTGACTGTTTCGAAAAGTTGACCAAGTTCAAGAGGCAGGATCTGCCCTTGACAAAGCCAAATTGGGTAGGATCCAGTGTCTGTAGGTCCCCAATGTCTTTATTTATGAGTTCCATTATGATCCTCTCCATAGCTTTGCAGACAAGGCTCGTCAAGCTTATGGGGCGGTAATTTCCAGGGTCCGTAGAAGCACCGCCTTTGTGGAGTGGGACCACAGTTGCCGTACCCCATTCTTTGGGTACGTATCCTGTAGTAAGGCTAAGACTAAACAGCAGCCTTATGTGTGGGTTTAGTTCCTCATTGAGTTCGTGTAGCACACAGCCGGGGACATCGTCCGGTCCCATTGATGCTGTGTTTTTTGCTTTAGAGAGAGCAGCTCTCACCTGGGCATCTGAGATGTTTGGGAGGCTAGACTCTGGTGGGATAGATATTTCTCCTTTTGGGGGGGAGGGAGGGGAGAAATTTGCACTGAACCTGTCTGCCAGTATGTTGGCAATGTCTGTGGGTGCAGTGATTTTTTTATCATTTTGGACTAATTCTGAGCATATCTGGGAGTTTCCACCCAGGTTTCTAACATAGCTAAAAAAGGCTTTATGATTGTCTTTTGTGTCATTAGCGATTTTTCTCTCAAAGTTGGCCTTGGATGATTTTGAGTGATCGTAGTTTTTTGCTAGTATTGATCAGAGATGCCTTCCCTTTTAGAGATTTTGCTCTGTCATGTAGTAGCTTTCTCCTCTTGTTGTAGAGTTTGTTTATGGCTGGGGTCCACCAGACCGGGCGCCTGCCTTTGGTGGAAAGGGTCTTGATTTTATTAGGGATTGATTGATCCATACATTCCTGGAGGTGCTCGCAGAAGGCATTTGTAAGGGTTTCAGCAGCGTGGGTTGTGGTTTCCACTGGCTCGGGGGCCTTGAAGGATACCACTCCAGTCTTAAGAAGTGTGAAGTTTGCTTTTGAGAAGTTCTTCACTGTGGTCTTTTGCTGGGGGTGGGGCGGGATGTGGATCTCCAGTGAGATTAATTTATGGTCTGATCTCACCAATGAGGGATATACTTCCGGTGTGGAGCATTTTGTCCCCATGTTTGTGATGATCAGGTCTAGTATATTTTCTCCTCTTGTGGGAATGGTGACTAGTTGTTCCATAGCATTTGAGTTTATGAACTCAAGGAACCTTTGGGCTAGGGTGTTGGGGCTTGAGTAATGTTCCCAGTCTATGTTTGGGTAGTTGAAGTCACCCAATATGATGGTGTTTGGAGAGACATTCATACTCTCCAGTGTCTTCAGGAAGGCTGTGTGGGTTTCCTGAGTTTGAGAAGGTGGTCTGTAGCATGTTACAAACTGTAGGGCAGTTTTACCTTTGGTTAATTGCACCTGGATGGTCTCCGATACTTCGTGCGTTGCCACTAACCTGGAGGTGTTGGTATCCTTTATGAATATGGATACTCCCCCTCCTTTTGTGGTTCGGTCCGGATTTTGGGGCCGGAACGCATGATATGAGGTATAACCTGATAGTGCTGGGGTGCTCTCAGGAGCCTTGAACCAGGTTTCAGTCACAGCACAGACATCGATGTTCTCCATACTGAGGAGGGCTTCGAGGGCGTGCATCTTGAGGTTTAGACTTCTGGCATTGAGCAGTATTACCCTTAGTTTTTCTCCATTTTTGTTTTCTAGGGCGGTAGGTTTATCATTTGAGCCTTGCCTAAAAAGGCACTATGGGGGTGGCAAGAGCCTTTGCCAATATCCGGAAGCCCAGGGGTGACAGGTGCAAGCCGTCCCTTGCGAAGCAGCGTGGCTTGTCAAGCATGTCATCCCAGGCAGACAGACATTGGATCCCCTTAGAATGACACCAGTAATTAAGCCAATTATTAAAGCTGATCATTTTGTCTCTGTATTGTGGCATCATTCTTGGTGAGGGTAGGATACTGCTCAGGGTCAGGGTCATACCGGCCTGGGCTACATAATCTGAGAGCTCCTCTATGTCTCTTTCCATGTAGTCCAGGGAGGTACGTCTCAGGTCGTTCACACCGGCATGGACAATGACTGAGTCATACTTGTACTTGCTGTGGAGTGACCTGAGTGCTTGTGTTATGTGGCGGATTCTAGCGCCTGACAGGCAGCTTACTGTGATCTTTTCCTTGTTCAGTCTGGTGAGTGGGACGTCAGTGTGTCTGACTATGGAGTCACCTATAACAAGTGTGTCTTGCATTGTGTTTGGCCTTAAGGGCTGTGACTGTTTAGCACACTGACTTTGAGAACTATGTGTTGCATGTCTTATGTCTTGAGGTGGCAGTTGCTTGGGTGTCTGCTTTGGAGGCCTCTGTAGTTTTGGTAGATTTTGATCAGTGCCTCCGAGTATGTCTTTGTGTGTTTATGTGTTTGTTTTGCAGTTGTGATAGTTCTATGTGAAACTGGGTTTGTGGTGTGCGTGGTTTCCTTCTCCTCCTGTCTGGTCTTGCCAGTCCTGAGTTGAAAGAGCTCAGCCTCCAGTTTGGCTATATAGTTGCATCTCTCACATGTATTTGTGTTTTGTGGGAGAAGGAGTGGGTTGTCTGTGTACATGAGGCAATTGTAACATTGCCTCAAGATGCCCAGATTCACCAGCTGAACAGGAGAGGACGCTAGCAACTGACCCTTCGACATGCTAGAAAAAGTGAAAAAGTTTGCTGTGTAACTGAGTCAGAAGGGACCTATAGGGAAATGGGTACTCAACGGGGATTCTAGGCTAATGTAGTACTTTGTTTAGTATACAAGTACTTTACCTATATAAAAATGCTTTAGGAGCAAGTGCTGAGCTTTTGAGATAGAGAATAGACTGTTTAGATTGCAAGTAGAGAAGTTATGTCCAAAGTTCCTATTTACACTTATCAAGGGTACCGGAACTTGCCAGAGATTTTGGATGCATGGCTAGGCTTGAAAATGCCCTAGTGGTCATTAGCCTAGTACAAAACTATGGACCTAAGTATCCAGTGATTTTTGCATAACAAGAGTGATTATACGAATAAACATTTTACAGGAGGAATTTGGCAATAAAAATATTTATTTAAAGGCAGTAACATAAGAAGTTGCTCTGTGAATTTTAGAATAATTCACATGCAGTTATTTTGCATGGGAGTGTATCTAAAGGTAATAGAATGTGATTTTTTTACATACAGCCATTGAGTAATTAGTGAGTTACTGAACAACCTTAGTAGAAAGTGATTTTCGACCTGAAACACAAAATGATTTATCATAACATATTGAATGGTCTTCTACACATAAAGAAACCATTTATGCAAAGTGATTTTGCAGGTATAATGTCCTAAAAATAAATATGATATAAGTAGTTAAAGGTGAACACAAATTGTAAATACAAGTTATAACATTGTTTTTAATGCTATTGTAGAAGACTGGGTAACGCAGACTGGGAAAATGGAATTTTAGAGTGCCGTTCGTGACACAGAAAATGAAAATAAAGTTTCAGTGTTCCTTAATATAATGGCCATTGAAATGCGTGGACGTTTGTAAAATTTGCTGGCACAAAGATGCAGAAAACCATCTAAAGATGTTCTGTTGGTATTACAAAACAATTTATTGGCAAAGCCTTAACTGATAACTAGCTCCAAAAATTGGCGAAATAGTTGGTTCCATTCCAGTGGGATCCAGTATATGTCAGCATAGGATAAGATTTTTGAGTCTTGCTTGCTTTGCAGATGTTGGCATGCACCTCTCATTCCAAAGCTTCCACATACTGACTAAAGCCTTTGCTGTTTTATACTGCCTTTTTAGGCAGAGTCCAGCAAATGGATATTCCCATATAACTAACATATTAAATCCTGAACGGTATCACATTACAGTGGGTCTCCTCAGCAAAAAAATGCCTGCTATTGAGGTTCTCCAGCATTTGAAAGCTATCAAAATTTCTGTAATCATTGAAGCTTGGTTTAAATTTATAGGCACTCCCTCCATACTTAGATTTGAGCCTACAATGCCTTCAAGTCTGATGGCAACTCTAATGGCATCTCCATATTTTTTGGGACCATATCACCCCAGGCCGATTCCCAGAGATCCAAAACTGGAACTCATTGAACTTCAAATCACACTAAACAGGACTGACTATCAGTTTATAGTCTGTTACTGGATGCCTTTTACATCCCCAGAACATCATGTAATGTTCCTGTACATGCTCAATGAACTCCCCATAAACAATAATTCCATTATTCTGGTCGAGTTTAACTACCCCTCAATAAATTGGAGTACTTATGCCTCCAATGTAGAATATGTCCAGACCTTTCCAGATTTAATAAATGAAAACTTACAGGACCAGATTTTTAACAAACCCACTAGAGAACATAATATACTTGATGTGGTCCTTACCAATAAAGCTTCTTCATACACTATTCCCCTGATATCTCTATAGTAGGAAATGTGTGACTGTTGAACTATATTGTATTTTTAACCTTCTCCCAGTGCAATTTCTGTTACATTACAAAATGTGTGACTCTTTAATATATATTATATGGAGCTTTTCTCCCCGGGCCTCCGCTGAAAATGGACCTGTGACCAGTCAGACTTTCCCGGTAAACAAATGTAAAATAAATAAAATAAAATAATCTCCCTCCCCAGTTAAGTCAGATGACAAACTAGTGATGCTCACCTTCAAGATTTCTAAACCACATGAAATCAATATATTGGAATCTAAGGATTTCAGACCTACTAATATCATCAGTTTTTATGATGATGTTTCAAAATTCACTTACAGTAGCACCAGTGTAAATGCTGCAACAGCAGTTAGCTACACAAAGGAATTCTACACTCATTACAATAACTATATAGAGCTGGCAGTCCCAACCAAATCTTTAGATAATGGAAGATTCAAAAACAAACCTCCCTGGTGGTCCTGTAAAATAAACAAACTTTACACTAAAAGAAAAAGAGGAGGACAGGTGCCACATTGGAAAGTATGAAGCTGATCATTGGTATCCCACAGGACTCAGTGTTGAGATGTGTTTTGGTTGGCTTTTACATCACATATCTCCAGAGACAGTAGATCAGGAATCTTTCTTATCAAAGACAGTAGCAGAAATATTACTAAATTTTAAAAAATACTATTAGGCCCACTAAAGCAACCCATGAACTTTGGCTAGTATCTGAAGCAAAGAACAATTGCAAATTTATTTTTTAGCTACACCATCTTCTACTCTCTCAGCTTACCATCATCCATTCCATCCTCTACAAACCCTCCTCCTGAACTGACATCTCCTCTTTAGTCTCCCTCTACACCCCCCCCAGAACTCTTAGGAGCTCTGATCAATATCACCTGGAAATTTATAATCCCAAAAGATTTTCTGGATAAAAACTTTATAGCTACTTACCAGCCCCATCATGGAATAAGCTTCCCATGTCCTTAAGAAAAATAAACCAAACTCATGAATTTAAGAAAGCTCTAAAAGATTACTTAAATACTATCTGGACATGTCACTGTAAATATCCTCCCTGAACTCTTTATACCCTACCCTACCCTACTCCCCCTTCTTTTCTTATTCTCCTCTCATACATTTTCTCAACCCCTACCTTATCAGCTCCCATTTCTGGTCCTCTATTCTCTTTACCTAACTTCCATTCTCACATTACCTTCCCTTCCCATCCTGACCACTTACTAATCACCTAATAGGTTCATAGGTAGGTACTAGGCTATTGGCCCTAGGGCCTAAACAAGCCTACATCCAAATAACCTTCCCCTGCACGGAAACTGTTGCATGGCTGAAATGAACATGAACAAAAAAAAAAGCCAGCAACTGTGGGCTGTGAAAACTAATTTAATTAGTTAGACATTTGATAAAACTTCAAATGAAAACAACAGACCAGTTTCGGCTTGGATTTTACCTAGCCTTCATCAGTGTGAATTCATATTAAACAATTGAAGTCATTTATATGGTAGACTTGATTAAACACAAAAAATGATTGGTGAGCTCATAAATATGTATATAAACATTCATAAATATTCATTAAGTCCAGGCTGAAAAAGTGAACCCAGTTTTACTATCCATGTTTTCTCTTTTGTATTAAGTTTGCTGTGCCATCCTGATTTATGTGTTCTGTCACCTATTATTTTGTCAATGACAGTAAAATGAAGTTTGGCTGTGCTATGTTTTAGAGTGTGTTTATATAATGCATTACTAGCTCTTTTACATTTGATGTCACTTAAATGTTCAGAGATGCGTAACCTGAAAGGTCTAGAGGTTTGGCCAATGTAAAAAGCATGACAATTGCAAGAAGCCATATAAATAATCCAATCAGTATTACAATTAGCAAAAAACTTAATATTATATACATTGCTGCTATTATTGCTGGAAAATTGTTTAGTTCTAAGTACATATTTGCAATTACTGCAATGTCCACATGGCATATAGCCTATGAGCTTATCACCCAATATTGTAGTTTGGGCCATCTGTAGTTGTTTAGATTCAGAATGATGCTTATAATGGTTGAAAAAGGCCCTCAAATTCCTCCCTTTCCTGAAAGAAAATAAACACGACTGAGGTATATAATTAGACAAAGCAGAATCCGCTGAAAGAATATTCCAATGACGTTTTATGATGTCAATGAATTTGTTAGTATTCCTCCCATAAGTGGTAGCAAATCGCAAAGTATTATGTTTGTTTGAGAGTTTATTTTTGTGTGAGAGTTTATTTTCCATTTGATTTTTGTATCTTAGAAGTTCATCTCTGGGCAGGTGTGATGCAGAATTCTTAGCTGTGGTGACATAACCCATACTGTAACCTCTTGCCCTAAATCTGTCAGTCAAATCATGACTAAAAGTTTGAAAAGTGTTGCCTTCTGAAAAAATGCGTCTCATTCTGATAAACTGCAATTTTGGAATGTTCCTGGCTATATGTTTTGGATGAAAGCTGGATGCGTGGAGTAAAGTATTGTATTCTGGATATTTCCTGAATACTTGAGTACTGAGTGTATTATCTACATTTCTGGTTACCATGACATCCAAATAGGTAATCTTATGTTGATCAAAATTAACTGTAAAACATAATCCCCATTTGTTGTCATTGAGGTATTGAACAAATTCCTGCAAGCATTCAGTATCCGACCTCCAAACCATCCAGCAATCATCCAAATATCTACGCCAAATGTCGATCTCCGGCAAATAAAGATTGTGTGTATCATCGTATATAATGTGATCCTCAATATATGCCATATATAAATCTGCATAAATAGGGGCAAAAGACGCCCCCATAGCAGTACCCCTAATTTGTAGATAACAATCTTTATCATAAAAGAACACATTTTTGGTAAGAACATGTTCAGTCAGATAAATCACGAAGGTGTTAAAGCCAGGTTTATACATGTTAGATTTATAAAGCCAGTATTCAATGGCATCTAACCCTGCCCAGTGTGGTATGTTTGTATATAGTGAGCTTACATCCAAAGTGCATAACCACCAATCATCTTCAATCTGCATATCATTAATAATACCCAAAAATTGTGTAGCATCCTGTATTCTAGATCTTACCCATTTAAGTAGAGGTTTCAAATATTTAGTCAGGTATTCAGAAAGTGGCTCAGTCAAAGACCCATTTCCGGCCACAATTGGTCTACCTGGTGGATGTAAAGGATCCTTATGGATTTTGGGTAGAAAATAGATGTATTGACTAATAGGATCAGTAATAGTCAAATGTTTCAAAGTATCAGATGTTATAATACCATTTTCCAATGCTGACTTCAAAAATGTGTCAATTTGTTGTTTGAACATGGATGTAGGATCTATTGGCATCTTTGTATAATATCTGGCATCATCCAGTTGTTTAGGAGCCTCTATATCATAATCAATCCAGTTCATAACAACAAATGCCCCTCCTTTATCAGCAGAAATAATTTCCAATTCTTTGTTATGAGTAAGTTCTGCTAAACTGGATAACTCTGATTTAGACATACTATTCAACATTGGTGGAATCATGTTAGAAGTGAAATGCAGATCTTTGAGAACACTGTGTTGGAATAAACTTACACTTGGATGCATATGTGGTGAAAAAGTAGATGGATGATATCTAAAATTATCAGTCATATGATCATATCCATTATGATCCAGAAAATGTAATTTAAGATTAATCAATCTACAAAATGCTACTATATCTTGTGCAAAAATATCCTCAGACACAAAAAACAGGGAATAAAAGAAAGGCCTTTATTTAACAGAGCAATATGTTGTTCAGATAAAGCTGTATCAGAGATGTTAAGTACATTGTTGTTACCATGTGTATTTACTTGTTGGTCAACATTTCCATAAGGTTCTGTAAGCTTGTCCCGGTTTATAAATGGTCACAAGACTCAGTTGATTTCTACTTTCTATGATTCTATAAATAACTGAATAATGTTCATAAGAGGAAACCACATTAAGTTCATCAGGAGTACTGTAAGTTTGTTTAAACTAGCAAAATATCGGCACTTTGGAAGGAAAACAACTGTTGCATTATGAGACAGAATAGTATGTTGCCTGCTTACTCAAAGTGCATAAGGAAGGTTACTTACTAAAAAAATGAAGCAATACAAGACAGCAATTACTGTGGCATCTATGAAAAGAAGAGCAAGAGATTAATCTGGGTTATTTAATGGATACCTGTTAGGTCCACAAATGAACAAGGCCTGGTTCTCTTCAGACAAAATATCAAATAATGCCAGTGATTGATGAGTAAAAGATAATTGTTACACAAAAAGATAGTAACAAAGGCAACATTAAATGACTGAGCAGATAGAAGGGCACCAAAAAGAGCAAACATGGTAAGTAAATATTGTGGGAAGAGAACGGTAAAACTGTTAATGTGCATAAAGTGACGTATACATAGAAATAGGGAATTGTTAAAACCGAAGAGTTAGGCAGAATATTAAAACAGAATGCATTGTGTATAAGTTGCAGTATATAACAGAAAATAACTGGACAGTTATATGGGTCACCGCTGAAGAGCCAGTGGTAAAACTGAAAATGGAACTGGATACAGGGACAGCAGTATGTCTACAATTTCTGTTATGGGTTGCAACAAAATGGTTTCAGAGTGACTACTACAAAATGTACACATGTGGAACAACATTCTTTGACAGAAAAAAATAATGTGCAGGTGACCTATAATGGCAAAAGCACTTCAAACAGCAATGTTTGGCAGAGAAAAGATTTTAAAAAAAAGTACTCAGCCCTCATTAGGTCATTGCGTATAATGCCCCCTTTGGCATGACATGTGTCCAGGCACACAACAACTGGAACATCCACAAAGATACCTTACTTAAAGGATGCAAAGCCTAAATGATATGTCATTCATGGACTAACTCAGATTCCTGTCACTGCACTCACTATCCCACAGACTGTTAAGAGGTGACCTGTATCTGATGTACAAGGTATCCTCTGACCCAGTACTGAAGTTATGCATGTCAGTAAGTCAAATGGCATTGGAAATACTCAGTCTAGGGATCAAACCTCCTCTGCAGCATCAACAGAAGGATTTGTTGGAACAGGCATATACTACAGAGGATACAACAGCTCTGAATCAGACTCCACATCCATGCAAAACAAAGCTCATTACAGTCCATATTCATGTGCAACTTGAACCTATTGATAGGAAACAGAAAATTTACCCCAGGCCTTCTCCCCTATACTAAAAATGTATAGAGGCAGCTCCTAAATGCTTTATGCCATGCATAGGTCCCCTCAAATTATCTATGGTAAGATCCAAGTTATTCTTATTTCTTACTAGGGGTAATATATAATTATTGACCATAGGAGGGGTAGGGCCAATCTAATATCAAATGGGATAGGTTAATTCAAACACTGGAAGGTAAATTAGCTAGGCTTAAAATGGCTCACATGGGCAGCTATCCTAGTCCTTACCTATGATTTACGTAACTGATTTGGAGATCCATTTAGTTACTACATGCACTATCACAAAATAGTACAGTAGTGTGACAGTTAAAAACTGTCACAGCTGCTGGCAGATGCCACAAATATTTCTGATAATGTAGAGTGGGAGCATTTAAGAGCATAAAGGTCTTGACTATGCTAGATGAAATGCTAACACAAAATTTCATGAGGCTCATACAGTACAATATGGACTCCATACCCAAATGAGTCTAGAGTTACAGAGGTTGGAAAATGCTGGAATTCTATGTATGATGACATATCGTAAGTAAGCCAAAGCCATAGTTCCTGTGTTACAAAAGCCGCAGGGCAGGAGATGTACATATTTGTAGATACTTTAAATTTATCATTAATCCCTTGCTGGGTAATGTGTATCATATGTTATCACAAATGTGAGACATTTTTACATCCTTTAGTGGGGGAAACAATTTAAAATTACTGATCCGGCTCAAAATATGTACAGATGGGGACAGAAGTGTCCTCTGGGAAGTCCTTAACTAGTGATATGAATAATGACTTATTTACATGTAACGGTCTTTTTTTTTGGTATTGCATCTACCTGCCCATTTGGTAGTATAATAAGTAGTTCTGGAAGTTTCTGTGTATTGTCTTAATTACATATAACTGAAAAGTGAAGGTAAAAAAGTTTACTTAAATAAGTAGAGTCAGTCCCCGGCACAGTAAAGTGCTTTGAGTTGAAAGAGACAAATGTCAGCTCTTCAAAGAAGACATTTCCTGTTTTCCTTGTGATAGGCTGTAAACAACAAAGATGGTTTTACAAAAGTCTCAATACAATATAATGCATATCCTGAAGGCACCCGAAGCCTTAAAACATGTAGCAACTGAGCCAATGTCTTGGAACATTAATTATTACCAAATAATCTGCCTATTATTGGTGCTATATTCACTGAATGTGGTATTTCAGAATTGGTCAACCTGAAAAAGGACAAAGACCTATGAAATGGGTTTGCTGACAATTAAGAAAATGTTAACATTTGACTAAATGCATACACTCTTCTTTGTACATTAGATTGTCATAAAATACTCGTCTTATGGAAAAGGCATACTTTTACTGGACGTGTTCTTTGATGACGTACAGACCCACTGCATTTGATTTATAATCACTGACAACTGCTGAATGCAATTATATTCATAATGATATGTTCACCCTTAAAATGGTCTTAGGGACAATGAAGTTTAAACATGACCTTTATGGAAAAGCTTCACAGGCTGGGTCACCAGCCTTTAGTGCCCATGCTTAATCTCAAAGAAAGATTATCGTGAATGACTGCAGATGGTCTGCAATATTAAGCATGGAGCACACTCGTGTTGGCACTAAAGTTAACACTTCTTTATAGGGGAGGGTTTGCATAATGATTAAGGTCTTTGCCTGACAGATATAAGGTACAGGGTTTGATTCTGGCTTCTGGTTATTGGCTAGGCTATGAACCTCTAATGAAACAACAGTTTATCTCAACTCTACAAACCCAAACAAAAGACACAGTTAAAAATACACAGTTAACTAGAGCTGCACATTTATACATTTTTGCAATGGCAATCCCTCTCTGCATCCTCACGTCCTCTTATTATATACTTCTCTGTCTATCTCTCTCTCTCTCTAGATATATATATATATATATATATATATATATATATATATTTATGTGTGTGTGTGTGTGTGTGCGCGCGCGCGCAAGCATGTTTGTGACAACAGCAGACTACAATATAATAATCGTGTAAAAAGTTTAAAAAGGCAGTGCAATTGGACTGAAGGAAAGTTGTCCATTAGATTCTTATTACAGCACTAAAGTTAAAGGGTTATTACTAACAAATGCCCACTGTCTCAACTTTGGGTATGGTCTCAAGGATAGATGTTTCATTGCAATCATCATTTTTTTCTACAAAACAGTCAGAAGCAACAATGAGCATTTCCTAAGTACAAGGATCATTTATCCTGCTTATCTATTAATATTTCTTATTGTCAAAACTTGCATGTTACAATAATTCAGCCTAGCTTCAATAACTTGGCATCTAATGTGCAGATAGCTGTAACTGTCAAAGGTAAACAGGAGAAAATGGAAGCTACTCCATGGCCTTTTTCAGTCACAACCAAGCTGGATTCATTTATTGGACAGTAGCAGCAAATCATAAAAACTGCTTCAGCAAAACAGAAAGGATTGAATAACTGCCTCTTGTTGAAATATTAAGCATTTGTAGCAGGAAAGTGCTACTTATATTCAGCACATTAAACCATTACCCAACAACCTGACTCACTTCAGGATAAAGCAACAAAACTGGAGTTTCATTCTAAGAATTTAACTCTCATAATTACTGGTGTCCCTGAATGCTGGAATGTTTCCCAGCCTTTCACTGATGGTGAACAATATTATTGCAGTGCTTCTTCAAATGTTAATATTTATTCGACATTTGTTTACCGGGAAAGTACGAATGGGCCAAAAAAGGTTCATTTTCAGCAGAGGCCTGGGGAGGAAAGCTCCACATTCACACTCTTTCAAAAATCAAGTATATATATTTTAAGTCACAAAGTATCATGTTGCACTAAAAACGTAAAGGACAAATATATAAAGCCGCGGTGGTGCAGCGGTAGCATTGTTGCCTCACAGCAAGAGGTTCTCCCATTCGATTCTCGGCTGGAGCGCCTTCTGTGTGGAGTCTGCATGTCCTCCCCGCAGTCCAATGGTGTTCGAAAGACATGTGTAGAATGGGCATGCCTTCGTTGAAGGTTGGGCATCGAGCTGGCACCTCAGCACCGTAAAAATCTACTGCCAATCATTAGCGGACCAGAGTTCCGCTGTGGCGACCCCTAACTGGGAAAAGCCGAAAAAACAACAACAAATATTTTATATTTTTATATTCCAGGTCAAAATATTAAAATAGATATTGTACACCAGTTATGTTCACATCATAAGAGATTAAACAGAACTGTCATTGTCCACTTCAGTTAATTGTATGATATGAATGCCATCTGTCAAGCAACTCTGAGAAAAATGTAACTTTTATTCAAACAAAATCTTCTGTCTCCATTTACCAAGTTCTTCTGTCACCAGTGACAAAAAAGCAGAAATCTCTTTCTCCAATCCACAAGTTTTTATGGGAAAAGGGTATATTGTCTAGGTTTGTTAACACACATCTAATAGTTTATAAAGTTATGACTTTTTTCCTTTGGTTCTATCAAAAACATTGAACTGGAACTGATATCCTTTAATATAATACCCAGGAGGAAAAGCAACAGTATATTATTTGTAGAAGTTTTCTGATACCCACAGACTATTAGATTTTGATTTATCTTATTTCTTATACATGCAATGCTCTTGTTAGAAATTTTTATTTTTTTATTTTATTTTATGGAAATACATTTCGGGTGGTAACATGGGGTAAGAACCCTTTTGCTGTTGAGCTAGTAACAGTTTATTGCAAATATAATGGTTCAGATTTCATCATTTAATATTAATGATGTGGGTCTCACTACTAAAAGAAAAAAATAATATAAATATTAGCATCATGTTATTTTAAATATCACCTGCTTCCTGCTTAGTTCATTAGAAACATCATTTTCATTTATTGCAATACCTTTGAGTAAGTTTTCATTAATTCAGATAATAACAATTATGAGTTGTCAAAACAATACACAACTGAAATATTAACCTGGAAAAGAAAGCTCAAAATATGGAAGGGAAAATTAACTCGATACAAATCAGTAGTTTAACTTCCATTAAAAAATGGGCAAAATAATACAAATTGTTACTTTATTGGAAAAAGAATGTTCTCCAGCAGGGTATTAATTTACTGGTAATGCTCAATAAAAAAAAAAAAAACTCTGCCACATCAGGCAGTGTACAAAAAGAAAAAAAAACATTTACTATATTGTAGTGTTGTTGTGAAAGCCGGCTTCAAGCACAAAAAAACTATGAAAAGAACAATGCACACTGAAACCAATAAATGAGACAAAATGTAACATCTAAATTAATGTAAGGAGAGTGAGAGGGGAAGGAATTTAAACATTATGCAAGGCAACCCAAATCTATACCAACACTAGTAAAACTCCTTTTAAATAAAAATAAAAACATTAAAATAATAAAGTCGATGGCATACCATTCCTTTAAAATATATAAATATTTTAATAAACTGACCAACTCACAAAGGTAGCAGCAACATAAAAAAAATTAATATGCTCACTATGCTCTGTTCTTAAAAAATACAGACCATCGAATATAAACATTAAAGAATGAAAACTCACCTCCAGCACATAAATTATATAAATGATATATCCATTATTATATAATTATATATTTATATATATATATTATAGTATAATATATTATATTATAATTATATTAATAATATTACATTATATTATTTATATAATATATATTATATAAATTATATATCCAACAGATAAATTATGAAACAACCATTGAAATAATTGAATAATCTAAAGCTGCATGACTTCATAACCATGCAACAGGTACTCTAAACCAAGACTCCGGAAACTCATTAGCAAACAAGAACAGCAAACCCAAAACCATCAAAACAAAAGATAAAAACAGCAAAAGGATGTCAAATCTATTTAATACAACACTTCAACTGATAGACATAACTGACTTAGCCAAACTACAAGAACACATCAGTAAAAAATAGAAACAAAAATACAAACAATTTACATAGAAAAGAACCTAGACTATGAAGAAAATCAGGAACCACTGAATTCAGGAAATGCAAACATCAGCACTATCTTCAGTTCAACAAGAAAATACCCAAACATGTTCAGTAGCACCATTAAAAAATGAAACTTAGATCATAAACCCAGTATAACCAATGAAATCAACAGCAGAACAAAACCAGTATTAAAAGACAGACGATCATCTATTTTGACAATAACACTAAATGACAAAACTCAACATAGATTCAAAACAGTAACAAATTAAAACTTAAAATATATAGAATACTACAGCAAAAAAGATAATCTCACCAAAACACAAAACGGGCAATAATGATACTGCAAGAATGGGCTCAACACAAAAATATATAAAATAAAATGGTTAAGGTGTTTACCTCACACAGAAGATACAGGGTTTGATTCTCACCTTTGAGGGAAATTAGCTAGTCTTAAAATGGCCCATAGTGGCATCTAGCGTAGTACTTACCTATAAATTTCTCAGCAACAGAAGTAGATCCAAGGATTTAAATTTTGCTTGTGACTTAAAGAAAACATGTTTGTGAGACAGATATGTTTCTCAGATGATCCCATGCTCTGGAACAAGCCCCCATCCATGTGAAGCAGAGTCCATCCCTAAACTCAATTTAAGTGCAACTTTGTCCAATGGACAGGAAATTTAAAATTCACCCTGGGTCTGGCACCCATGTCTCTGATACACAGAGGCAGACAATAATGCTCAAATTAACATATCCCCCCAAATAACCTCCAGAAATATCTTAACTAACATATCCTCTCCTAATAAATGCCCATGATGCATATGGTCACAACTGTGTTGGGTTGCATGACTAGGCTTATAAAGGACCTAGCTGTCATTAGCCTAGTATATACCTTTGAACCTAAAAGAAAATAAGGATAACTGAAGACATGTTCCTCCAATCTGAAAACCAACCCTGCAAGAAAAAAAATGCAAACCACTATCACCTGATACACCCTAAGGACTGGTAATAAATGTCGAATTTGATTCACAGCTATATATGGAATGGCAAGAAAGACAAGAGCAAATACAACTAAAACCAGATTGCTTCACTGTAGTAATAATGCCATTCAAGCAAAATATATATCCCTTAAAATTTACAAAGAACAGCAAACCTCAAAATCCATCTGAAGCAAAGAATGATACAAAGGTCAAATATATGAATATAAAGGAGATCCACTACCCGCAGGAGCATCATAATACAAAAAATACATAGCAAATTTACCACAAAACTCACTTGCACTATTCCTCTTCCCCAAAACAGAACTAGAATAATGGCTCTAATTTCAGATATACTAGTACACCAGATAGCCACTGGGGGAAAATCTATGTAGATACATGCTACCACTTATTAGTAACCTAATAAACCCATCCACAGGATATACAAATCACACAATCTGAGCAACAGCCATACAAATCCTTGCAAAAGCCAGACTAGTGCCAAGAGACATAGTATCAGTAACAGGACAAAAATCAGATAGTAGTCTTGCAAACTACTGGAAACCAACAACTCAAGGCAGAGGAAAGCAGTCATGGACCCAAATGGATCCAGGGGTAATTGAGTGTGGTTTGGAGTGTGTGTTGTATACACTAGACATTGATCATGATTTGTCTGGGAGGAGACATAAACATCAAATAAAAGCTACATTCAAAGAGGCAGCACCAATCTGTGAACTTGAAAAAAAATGTAGATTCACTGAGCAGTGCAGAGGATTACACATTGTTATTTATTTGTCTTTGTTTAGTGGGAAATTCCGACTGGGTAATACCCATTTTCAGCAGAAGCCGGGGAGAAAAGTTTCATTTGCTTACAATGCATTATACTAAGTTCCAGTTAAACACAGAGTAGTCACATTTCTATTTACATTTATACACAAACAGTAGTTACATTTATGCACTTTAAGATTTTACAGAGGTGGAAGTTACAAAAGAGAAAGCCCACATGCAACTTAGTGGGTTGTACAGGTAGCAGTTATGTATAAAATTGTTGTATCATTTCAGTGGAGAGTATGTTGAATACAAAGTTTTAACCTGGTGATGAGCATGTGCAGGACCAGAATTGGTTAAGATGTTGTTTAAGCAGTGGTTTAAAACTAATGAGTTTATTAGAGGGTTTTATTTGTGGGGAGATACTATTCTAGAGTTTAGCAAAGTATTGGGTGTACAGTGAGTCTCCTGCAACATTATTTGACTTATTTGTAAGTAATAAGAATTTGTTATTAGAATGGAGGCCCCTTATTGGACAGTAGGTCGGTAATAAGTTATGTAATGCAGGGCATTTTTCTGGATGATGAATGAGTTTGTGTGCTATAGTTAGTTGTGAATATGTTAGTTGTGTAGTTCAAGCCAGTTTAATCACTTTAAGATATGACAATGGTAGGTCTTAATAGGAGAGACTGCTGGTAAATTTAGCTGTTTTATTGTAGCAGGAGGCAAGTTTCTTTCTTTGAGTATTATTTAAAATTTTAGGATAGGAGCAGTGTATAAGAGTCGGCAATAAGAAGGTGGTAGCTAGAGTTTTTCTTGTAGTATCTGTAAAATATCCATTGATCCAATAAAGGGAGCATAGTTTCTGGTGAGTAGATTTAATGGTGTGCAGTATATGCTGGTCATATTTTCCACTGTCATCTATTATAATGCCTAGAAGTTTGCTGTGAGTTACAGTTTCAATGACAGTATTATTTGCTGACTTTATGGTAAAAAAAAATTTATTTTGATTTTGGCAACTTTTTGAGATAAAAAGCAGTAACTTAGTTTTCTTGGGGTTGAGTAGGAGGTTTGATTCTTTGAGCCAAGTTTCTACAGAGGAGAAAGATTTTTTGGGTAATGTCTTGGAGCTTATTTATTGTTGAGGCCACACACATTAATGTTGAATCATTTGCATACTGAACTAAACTAACATGGTGAGTCAAGGTTTGGAGATCATTAATCATCATCTTCTTCTTTTGGCTGTTCCCGTTAGGGGTCGCCACAGCGGATCATCTGTTTCCATTTCTTCCTGTCCTCTGCATCTTGCTCTGTCACATCAACCACCTGCATGTCCTCTCTCACCACATCCATAAACCTTATCTTAGGTCTTCTCTTTTCCTGTTACCTGATAGCTTCATCCTTAGCATCTTTTTCCCAATATACTCAGCATCCCTCCTCAGCACATGTCCAAACCAACGTAATCTTGCCTCTCTGGCTTTGTCTCCAAACCTTCCAACCTGGGCTGACCCTCTAATATACTTATTCCTAATCCTGTCCATCCTCGTCACACCCAGTGCAAATCTTAACTTCTTTAACTCTGCCACATCCAGCTTAACTCCTGCCTTTTTGTCAATGCCACTGTCTCCAACCCATATAACATAGCTGGTCTCACTACCCTCTTGTAGACCTTCTCTTTCACTCTTACTGGTACTCGTCTGTCACAAATCACTCTTGACACTCTTCAACACCTAATCCATCCTGCCTGTACTCTCTTCTTCACCTCTGTTCCACACTCACCATTACTCTGAACTATTGATCCCAAGTATTTAAACTCATCCACCTTCGCCAGCTCTACTCCTTGCATCCTCACCATACCTCTATCCTCCCTCTCATTCACACACATATATTCTGTCTTAATCCTACTGACCTTCATTCCTCTTCTCTCTAGAGCATATCTCCATCTCTCCAGGGTCTCCTCTACCTGTTCCCTACTCTCACTACAAATCACAATGTCATCTGCAAACATCACAGTCCATGGGGACTTTTGTCTGATCTCGTCTGTCAACCTGTCCATCACCATTGCGAATAAGAAGGGGCTCAGAGCTGATCCTTGATGTAATCTCACCTCCACCTTAAACGCATCACTCACTCCCACCCCAGACCTCATCGCTGTCACACTACCCTCGTACATATCCTGTACCACTCTTACATACTTCTCTAACACTTCCGACTTCCTCATACAATAGCACAACTCCTCTCTAGGCACCCTGTCATATGCTTTCTCTAAGTCTACAGAAATGCAATGCAACTCCTTCTGACCTTCTCTGTACTTCTCCATCAACACTCACAGAGCAAACATTGCATCTGTAGTACTCTTTCCCAGCATGAAACCATACTGCTGATCACTAATCATCATGTCCCTTCTTAACCTAGCTTCCACTACTCTTTCCCATAACTTCATGCTGTGACTGATCAATTTAATCCCCCTGTAGTTACTACAGCTCTGCACATCACCCTTATTCTTAAAAATTGGTACCAAAACACATTTTCTCCATTCCTCAGGCAACCTCTCACTTTCCAAGATTTCATTAAACAATCTGGTTAGAAACTCCACTGCCATTTCACCTAAACACCTCCATGCTTCCACAGGTATGCCATCTGGACCAACAGCCCTTCCATTCTTCATCCTCTTCATAGCTATCCTTACTTCCTCCTTGCTAATCCATTGCATTTCATGATTCACTATCCCTAGATCATCCAACCTTCTCTCCCTCTCATTCTCTTCATTCATCACCCCTTAATGTACTCTTTCCAGCTCAACACACTCTCCTCGCTTGTGAGTATGTTTCCCTCATTATCCTTTATCACCTTTACCTGCTGCACATCTTTCCAAGCTCGGTCCCTCTGTCTAGCCAATTGGTACAGGTCCTTTTCTCCCTCCATAGTATCTAACCTTTCATACAACTCTTCATATGCCTTATCCTTAGCCTTCGCCACCTCTCTCTTTACCTCATCTCCTTATACTCCTGTCTACTTTCTTCATCTCTCTGACAATTCCACTTCTTCTTTGCCAACCTCTTTCTCTGTATACACTCCTGCACTTCTTCATTCTACCACCATGTCTCCTTGTCATCCTTCCTCTGTCCAGATGCCATACCAAGCACCTTTCTAGCAGTCTCCCTTACTAGCGCTGCTGTAGTTATCCAGCTATTTGGTAACTCTTCACTGCCACCCAGTGCCTGTCTTAACTCTTCCCTGAACTCCACCTCACAATTATCCTTTTTCAATTTCCACCATTTGATCCTTGGTGCTGCCCTCACACTCCTCCTCCTCTTCTTGATCACCAATGTCATCCTACAAACCACCATCCTATGCAGCCTAACTACACTTTCCCTGGTCACCACTTTACAGTCTCCAATCGCCTTCAAACTGGCCCTCCTACATAAGATATAATCCACCTGCGTGCATCTTCCTCCACTCTTGTATGTCACCCTATGCTCCTCCCTCTTGTTAAAATACGTATTCACCACAGCCATATCCATCCTTTTCGCAAAATCCACTACCATCTGACCTTCTGCATTCCTTTGTTTAACACCATACCTACCCATCACTTCCTCATCCCCTCTGTTCCCTACATCAACATGCCGATTGAAATGTGCTCCAATCACCACTCTCTCACCCTTGGGTACAGTCATCACCATAGGACCCAGGATAGAGCCCTGAGGGACACCTGTAGTAACTGGTTGAAAGGATGAGTAGGTTTGTTGCCCTTTAACTGCTTTTTGCCTTCCAGATAGGTAACTAAGAAAACATGACAAGGAGTATTTTGAAACTCCTACTGAAGAGAGTTGAACAAGCAGTTGCTGGTGCAATACAGTATCAAATGCCTTTGACAAGTCTAAGAACATGGTGGAAACAAGCAGACCACGGTTTCTATGTTGGTTTATTATACTGGTAAAATGTAGTAGAACAGTAGTGGTGCTGTGCTGGGGCCTGAAGCCATGTTGTGTTTCTGAGAGCAGATTATCTGTGGTTAGGTACTGGATCAGCTGCATATCGTTGCATTTTTTTAATATTTTGAAGAGGGGGGAGAGAATTGCTATTGGTCTGTAGTTATTAAACTCTGTAGATGTGCTGCCTTTGTACAGTGGTATGATGTAGAATTTTTCCACAGTAATGGGACGTATTTTTCTGCTATGGACCTATTTATCAGTATGGACATGGGAAAGGCTATGATTTCTGTGCCATTTTTAGGTAGTCTGATTGTAACTGGTCTACAGCTATGGAAGTAGCTATTAGTTGAAGGATCAATTTCATTATGAGTGAAGTAGGTACTGGACTAAAACTGAAGAATAGTGGTTGGTTTTGATTGGACAGGGATGGGGGCAGATGTATTTATGTCTAAAAGAGAAAATATTGATTGTATAATGTAGAAATTAAATGTTGTGGGGATAGACTCTGTTGTACCATCTGTTTTTTGAGATGGAGTGTTGGTCCAGGATGGTGTAGTTCATTTAGCGATGACCAAAAAAGTTTTTGGTTCATAGTTGATAGGTTCATAGCTAAGTACTAGGCTATCTGCCCAAGGGCATCTATAAGCCTAGCCAGAATGTGTTGGCTTTTGCCACCCCTTAGATTAGTTCCCTGTACCTCTGTCCAGCAGAGCCATTACTTCCCTATGCCTCTGTCCAGCAGAGCCACTGCAGTGATCCCCGGGGTAAATTTTCTGTTTCCCATCCACTCATCAAGGTTTCTCTTGAAGAGTGTTAGTGAGGGGCTCTGCCTAATGTAGACTGGAATCCTGTTCCCAAGCATGGGGAGTCTCTGAGACAGGAAAATATGTCCCACAAAGCATTCTATAGCTATGTCAAGAATCTAAATGGGAACACTCAGATCTGCTCTGAGTTACAGCATAATGGCACTAAATATACAGAACCAACTGATATTGCCAACATCCTAGCAGACAGATTCAGTGCTAACTTTACCCCCCTCTCACCCCCTAGAGGGCCCATCTCTATACCGGAAGAATGCAAAGTTCCTATAATCACAGCTGCACAGGTAAAAAACACACTCTCCAAAGCCAAGAACACAGCATCCATGAGACCTGACAATATCCCAGGGTGCATTCTACATGAACTACAGAATGAACTGGCACCCTACCCAAGTACCATGTTCAATCATAGCCTCACCTCAGGCTTTGTACCCACTGAATGGCGCACAGTGACAGTTATCCCAGTCCACAAAGGGGGAGCCATGATGGACCCCGGGAACTACCACCCCATTAGCCTGACGAGCCTGGTCTGCAAGGCCATGGAACGTATCATTGTGGAACTCATAAACAAAGACATTGGTAATCTCCAAACTCTGGACCCTACTCAGTTTGGATTTTTAAAAGGCAGATCATGTCTCCTAAACCTGATTGACTTCTTTGAAGCAGTCACCAAAGCCATAGATGAGTGTAAAATGGTTCACACAGCTTATTTAGATCTCGCCAAGGCTTTTGACACCATCCCCCACTCTGGAATTATAGATAAGCTCACTAAACTAGGTATAAATCCTTATGTCACAAGATGGGTTGCCAACTGGCTCACGGACAGAACCCACACTGTGAAAGTAGCGGATTCCAAATCTGACATCAGACCAGTGACAAGTGGAGTACCACAGGGTTCAGTCCTGGGTCCTCTCCTGTTTGGTATCTACTTCTCTGAAGTGCAGGCCAACACAGAAGGTCTTTGACTAACAAAGTTTGCAGATGACTGCAAACTAGGAGCCATAATCGAAACTCCTAATGATGTGGACAAACTACAAAAGGGCCTCACTGAGACAGATACCTGGTGTCAAAGCCATGGCCTGAAGCTCAATGCCAAAAAGTGTATTGTCATCCCCTTTGGTAAAAACTCTGTACCCATGAACTACCACATAGCTGGTAGTCTACTTAATGCCGAAAATGTGATAAGAGACCTTGGGACACAGGTGGACAGTAGATTCTCCTTTGATAATCACATCGCCACAGTGGTCAGGAAATCCTTCTGCGTGGCTCATCTCATCACAAAAGGATTCTCATCCAGAAAAAAAGAGGTCATTGTTCCCCTCTACTCATCACTCATTAGACCCATTATAGAGTACAACGCCCCTTTTGGTATGTACCTCACAAGACATCTACAACAACTGGAAAGACCACAGAAATACCTCACAAAGAGGATTACTGGCCTCAAACAGATGCCCTATGCAGACTGTCTCAAAAAACTACAGCTTTACTCTATCGCATATCGCCTACTCAGGGGCGATCTCTGCCTAACATACAAAGCTATGTCAAACCCAGAGCTGTTGGACATGCTCCACTTAAAGAAATCCCAATCCCTCCGAGCTACACGCTCTAGGGACCTTAACCTTGTCACCAAAATAAACAAAACATGCTGGAGAGATAGATTCCTGTCCCAGAGACTTCCCATACTCTGGAACAGACTACCTATCTATGTCAAACAGAGCTCCTCATTAGCACTCTTCAAGAAAAATCTTGATGATTGGATGGGAAATGGGAAATTCACCCCGGGGTCACTTCTGTGGCTCTGCTCGACAGGGGCACAGGAAAATAACTTTCTTGGGTGGCGAAGGCCAGGGTACATTTTTTGGCTAGGCTTGTATGCTTGTAGGCTAGGGCCGAAAGCCTAGTACCTACCTATGAACCTATGAACCTATGAATCTATCCCTCCTGCAAATCCTGTGGTGAGGTTTAGATGCCTAGAGCATGTGGCTCTTGGGGATTTTTTTTTTTTAGGTGGAGCATGTCCATCAATTCTGGGTTGGACATGGACTTGTATGTCAGGCAGAGATCACCTCTGAGTAAGCAGTATGTAACTGAGTACAGCTGATGTTTCTTCAGTCGGGCTACATAGGGCATCTGTTTGAGGCCAGTAATCCTCTTAGTGAGGTACTTTTGTGGTCTTTCCAGCTGTTGCAGGTGTCTTGTAAGGTACATCCCAAATGGGGCATTGTACTCTATGATGAGTCTGATGAGTGATGAGTAGAGGGGCACAATAACCTTTTTTTCTCTAGATGCAAACCCTTTTGTGATTAGGTGGGCTGCATAGAAGGATTTTCTAACCACCTTGGAAATATGATTAACAAAGGAGCGATTACTATCTACTTGGGTCCCCAGATCCCTTATTTCCTTTTCTGTATTTAGCGGACTACCACATATGTGGTAGTTCTCGGGTACTTTGTTTTTTCCAAAGGGGATGACTATGCACTTTTTGGAATTTAGCTTGAAGCCATGATTTTGACACCAGGTATCTGTCTCAGTGAGACCTTTCTGGAGGATGTCTGTATCAGCCGGAGAGTCAGTTATGGCCCCCAGTTTCCAGTCATCTGCGAACTTGGCCACCCATAGTCCTCCTGTGCTTGCCTGTACCTCTGAGAAGTATATACCAAACAGGAGGGGTTCCAGGACTGAGCACTGGGGGATGCCACTTGTAACCGGTTTAGAGTCAGACCTAGAGCCTGCAACTCTCACAATGTGGGTTCTATCCATGAGCCAATTGGCAACCCATCTTGTGATGTAGGGGTTTATATTCAGGCTGGTGAGCTTGTCTATAATACCAGAATGGGGAATGGTGTCAAAAGTCTTTGTGAGCTCTATTTAGGCTGTGTGGACCTCCTTTCCCTCATGTAAAGCCTTGCTAACTGTCTCAAAGAAGTCCACCAGGTTTAGGAGACAGGATCTGCCCTTAACAAAGCCAAACTGGGTAGGGTCCAATGTTTGGAGGTCCCAATGTCTCTGTTAATGAGTTCCATGCTGATGTGCTCCATAGCCTTCCAGACCGGGCTAGTCAGGCTTATAGGGCGATAGTTCCCAGGTCCATTGTGGCTCCACCTTTGTGGAGCAGGATAACTGTTGCTGTGCGCCACTCTATAGGCACATCGTCTGTAGAGAGGCTGAGTTTGAACAGTGTGTTTAGGTGAGGGGTTAGTTTATTTTGGAGCTCATGTAATACACAGCCTGGGACACCGTCCGGTATCATAGAACCTGTGTTTTTGGCTTTGGATAGGGCTGTTTTAACCTGTGAGTCAGTGATTGCTGGGGCTCTGCATTATTCTGGTATGGTTATGGGCCCTTTAGGGGGTGAGAGGGGGGGTGAAGTTTGCACTAAACCTGTCTGCCAGAATGCTGGCAATATCAGTCAGTTCAGTGTATTTTGTGCCATTCTTCACAAACTCAGAGCAGATCTGAGAGTTTCCACTTAGGTTCTTGACATAGCTAAAGAACGCTTTGTGGTTATCTTTGGAGTCATTGGCAATTTTTATTTTGAAGCTAGCCTTGGATGATTTTATGAGGGATTGTAGTTTCTTGCTGATACTGATCAGGGATATCTTTCCTTCTTGGGATTTTACTTTTTTCTGTACTTGTTTCCTCCTTCTATTGTATAGCTTATTTATGACAGGAGTCCAACAGACTGGTTTCCTTTTCTTGCAGGAGAGAGTCTTGGTTTTGCTTGGGATAGCATGATCCATGCATTCTTGCAGGTGCTCATAGAGTGCCTTTGTAAGGGATTCAGCAGCTTGGACAGCATTGTCCTTTAGCATGGGGGCTGTGAACCTTTCCACCTCGGTCTTAAGTAAAGTGAAGTTTGCTTTTGAAAAGTTTTTCACGGTGGTTTCCTTGATTGGGGGTGGGGGCGTAATGTGGATATCCAGATTGATTCGTCTATGGTCTGATCTAACCAGCAAGGGGTTGATCTCCAGTGTAGAACACCGGTTGCCCATGTTGGTGATGACCAGGTCCAATATGTTGTCACCTCTGGTGGGGGTGTTGACCAGTTGATCCAGGGAGTTAGAGTTTATAAATTCTAGGAAGCGTTGGGCAAGGGATTTAGTACTTGAATAGTTCTCCCAGTTAATGTTTGGGTAATTGAAATCACCCAATATTAGGGCATTTGGTAGGACCTTCATATTTTCCAGTGTCTCCAGAAATGTGGAATGGGGGTCCTGGGTCATGGTGGGTGATCTGTAGCAAGTTACAATTTGAATTGCAGTTTTTCCCATTGTTAGTTGCACATGGATGATCTCTGAGGCATTTTGCTGTGCCACTAACCTGGAGGTGTGGGTTTCCTTGATGAATATGGATACACCCCCGCCTTTTGTGTTTCGGTCCGGGTTCTGTGGCCAAAAATATGGTATGAGTTATAGCCTGGTAGTCCTGGGGTGCTCTCTGGAGCCTTAAACCAGGTTTCTGTTACTTCACAGATATTGATGTTCTCCATACTGAGGAGTGCCTCCAGTGCATGCATTTTGAGGTTTAGACTTCTGGTGTTGAGTAGCATTACCCTCAGTTTTTGGTTACTTGTGCTATTTACAGTGGTGGGTTTGTCTTTTCAGCCTTGCCTAAAAAGGCACTATGGGGGTGGCAAAAGCCTTGGCCAATATTCAAAAGCCTGAGGGTGACAGGTGCAAGCGATCTCTTGCGAAGCAATCTGGCTTGTCGAGCATGCCATCCCAGGTGGACAGATACTGGATCCCCTTTGTAGGCAGATATAGTATCTTTGCCTATCCTGTTTGATGTGGAGGTTTACAAGCATTCTAAAACATCTAAATTGCTGGAAGGCATTTTGAGTTCTATTTTATACAGTTTTTTCCAGGTTTTATCCCTTTTTGTCATGATTTTTTTTTTGTTCTTTTGTTAGCGATGGTGCGGGGTTGGACTTTATTTCGTACTGGTGCTAGATTATTTAAGATCTGTAAGAATATGTTATTAAAGTGTTCTACAGCAGTATCTAGTGGCATTGTTCTAAGTACACTCCAGTCATATTGTTTTTGTGTTTCATTGAAAATATCTTTGCTGAAATTGGTTGTATTTCATATTTGATTATATATAATATGTTTTTCTAGGTTATGGTGAGTTCTAATAGCATATGTTGGTATGTGATCACTTAACCTATCTGAGAGGCAACCTACTTTTGTTAGTTTGTCTGTAAAAATCCAGTCTAATGTTAAGTGTCTCCCTGAAGTTTAGATATAAAACATTTGATTGTCTTTTATGACTTAGCTTGTAACTCCCTTGCACCCTGCTGGGGGTGGAGGAATGATGAAAGAGTGCAGAGTGAGCGAGGTATAAAGCACAACCACACCCACTACACAACCTAGCCAACTAGTTTTCACATCTCTGTCTACACCCACTCTCTTACCCCACCCATAACAGTCATCACTAAACACACCTATAAAACCCATCCTAGCCAATTAATCTCCTTTCTCAGTCAACACCCACTCCCAAACCCCACCAATACCCAAACATTACTCAAAATCTCCACTCAATCAGAATAGGTAGAAACATAGCTACACCTCTATACATACAACACTCTTATACCTATCGTTTACTCAGCAACTACATACCAACTCTCAAGAACCAGCTTTAACTACTTCATCATTATGATCTCCAAACCTTCCACCTTCCCCATTCTGCTTTTACTTCTCCTCAACATATCCTATATCTACTACCTCACCCAGACTAATCATATTATTCACTCACAATCCTTTCATGTAACCAACCATCTCAACTCACCTACCTCAAAATCTCACACCATAATATCTCCCCACCTATACATAATAAGCAACCATCTATTTTTCCCTTATAAACTTATCACCCTTCATAGACATTCTACCACCAGAGCAACTAACAAACCACTCATCACCACAATGAAGCCTAACCCATATTCTAAACAGTCCAAATATCTATCCAACCCAATCCTATATCTAATTACTACACTATTATCTGGAGATATTCACCCTAATCCTGGTCCCACCACCTCATCCTCTACAGACAAGTCCATACTATTCACCTCCCTAAACTCCCAAAGTATAGTGAACAAAATCCCAAACCTCCATGCCTGGCTCACACACAACAAACCAGACTTTCTATCCATCTCTGAAACTTGGTTAAAACCCCTCATAAAAGACTCTGAGATAACACCACCCAACTACTCAATCATAAGAAAAGACAGAACCCATAAAAAAGGAGGTGGAGTAGCTCTCCTATACTCATCTTCCTTATCAGTTACTCCATATAACAAACCTATTCCCCAATTCAATAATGCTGAATTACTCCTAGCATTATTTCAGGTTAATATACACAAACACATATGTATAGCCACCCTTTACATCCCCCCCGGTGATAATATTACTACACTCGAAGACATCCTGTTCTGGCTATCCACTAACATTACTAATGAAATAATAATCCTGGGAGACATGAACATAAATTTGTCCTCCATTCAATCTCCCACAAACCCTCTTAACATCAACCTTTATATCTTCTCACAGCTAATCAACTCCACAACCCACCCCTCAAAAAAACCTAGCCAGTGGCAGCATTTTAGACTGGATTTTAGTCTCCCACCCTCATTATTTCTCTGATAATGGTACACTTCCAGACCCTCTTAGCGATCACCTACCCACATTCACACACCGACTCCCTTCACCCATACACCAAACACATAATTATATTACTACTCGCAACCAAAAAAACTTCAACCCTATAACCTTCTCAGACTCCTTAAAAGCTATTAATTGGAACATTCTAAAAACTCTACCTTTAGATAATGCCATTGCCCACTTCAAAGCAACCTTCCTAAACCTTCTCGACTACCATGCTCCTCTCCGGACTAAGCGTATAAAAATCAAAACTGCCCCTTGGCTATCCAAAAGTACTCTAGTCACCATGCAATGCAGAAACAAAGTCTGGGCACTCTACCACAAAAATAAGTCTCCCCTCATTCATAACGAATATAAAACACTTAGAAACAAAGTCAAAAAGCTTATCATCACTGACCGACAAAACTACTTCTCCATACTCCAAAACAGCAATAAAACAAACCCTCAGAAATTCTGGAAAGGAGTCACCACCCTTATCAATCTGGGCAAAATTGACAACCCCAGCCTAGACCCCAGTGCTCCCGACATAGATTTGGCCACACAATTTAACTTTTTCTTCATAAATTCTATTTCTAAATTAACTTCAACATTCTCTGACAACACCACTCCTTCCATTTCACCCTCAACTTCTTCTACTAACACTTCTACCTGCACTCCTACTACTACACTCTCTTCTTCTCCACTATCGTCACTCTCTAATACCCTCCCTACCCCTTCCTCTCCTTTTTCTTTCAAACCTATACCCATATCCACCATAAAAAACTCCTTCAAAAACTTAAGCCAGGATTTAATGCCCCTGACAACATCCCATCATACTTTCTTAGCATAGCTGCGGAAGCCATTGCCTACCCCATTAGTATCCTAATAAACCGCTCTATCCAAGAAAGCATAGTACCCCAAATCTGGAAAAAAGCTTTCATCATACCCTTACATAAAGGTGGTAATAATAACAATACAACTAATTTCTGACCCATCGCTATCCTATCTTCCATTTCTAAACTCCTAGAAAAATGTATCCAACTACAACTCCTACCATATCTCGTAGACAATCACCTACTAACCTCAACACAACATGGTTTTAGGCCTGGTCATAGCACTATGACTGCCCTCCTCTCCTTCCTGGAAACTGTAAACAAAGCCCAAGACTCTGGTCATATTGTCTCTACCCTCCTACTTGACCTTTCTAAGGCCTTTGACACTATCTCTCACAAACTTCTTCTAACTAAACTCTCTCAGCTTAACCTATCTTCTTCTTCTCTGAACTGGTTCTCCAGCTACTTATCTAATAGATATCAATCAGTAAAATGGAAAAAAGCCACCTCTTCTTTCCTTGTTACCCCAACTGGAGTTCCTCAAGCTTCCATACTAGGCCCTCTCCTCTTTAATATATTCATAAATGACTTCCGCAATTCTATTCCTTTCTCAAATATCATCCAATATGCAGATGATTCAACTATTATCTGTTATGCCACATCCCTCCCCACACTGCAAAAACTTACACAAGATGCATTCTCAATCACAGAAAAATGGATGAAAAGAAATCACCTAGCACTAAATGCCTCTAAAACCAAATTAATGGTATTCACTCCCTCTAAAGTCACCTCCATCAATACAAACTCTTTCTGTATCGCTAGTAATAACAACACATCTCTTGAACTGGTGACTGAGACTAAATTACTTGAGGTCCAAATTGACAGTAAGTTTAAATTCAACTCTCACCTACAACTAAATATAAAAAAAACCCATCAAAAATGAGGCATGCTCTATCGTCAAAATCGTTACCTCACACCCTCCACCAAAATCACTCTCTCTACCTCATTTATTATCCCCTCCCTTCTCTACAGAGCCCCACTCTTAACTAATCTACAATCTTTCCTTAAAACACAACTTTCCTCATGTTACAACAAAATCGCCAATTTCACTAATAGCCACAAATAATGTAGCCACCATTGTTCTTCTCTCCACATACTAAAATGGCTAGAACTTTCCAATCATCTCACCTACACTCAACTGACTCTAGCACATAAACTCATTTTCAACCCCCTTCTCTGTCCATCCCTTTCCTATGCCTTTAAAATGCACCTACCCAACAGAGTACTAAGATCTAACAACCAAAATCTAATAGAATTGCATAAACCTACTCGCCCCCCAGGTAAAAATCTCCTATCCTATGGCCCGGCACGTCTCTGGAACTCCCTACCCCCATCCATTCATATCATCTCTAACCACTTCACTTTCAAAAATTCTCTTCACTCTCACCTAATATCCAAGTGGGAATGCTCCTGTTCTCATCCATCATAATATAAACTGGCAAACTCTCTCTTTCCCTCCCTTCTGCTAACTTCCTCTACTGCCCCCTCCTAACACATACTCTCTCTACTTGTTCTAACCAAACTTTTTATAAATCGTATTATGTGTCATACTTTCAAGCTTAGTCAAGATTTAGGACCCCTCAGTACTTATATAGAAATGTTTTCATTACCAGCATTATATCTTCTGAAACTTTGATCACCTGTCTGTACTAACTTGAAACATTATGCTTTAAACTGCATCACTTGAACATATTGTAATATAACCTAAAACCTACTTG
This sequence comes from Protopterus annectens, assembly GCF_019279795.1. Lineage (NCBI taxonomy): Eukaryota > Metazoa > Chordata > Ceratodontiformes > Protopteridae > Protopterus > Protopterus annectens. Next base: position 1,193,577,068 of record NC_056739.1, read on the forward strand.
TAACCTGGTTTCTCAAGCCATACTACATGAAATGTCTTGCTCTAATCTGTTCATTTGTAAACGTTGTAATCTAATGTAAAACCTATTGTAACCTTCTTACTGGAGCTTTTCTCCTCAGGACTCCATTGAAAACGGGTTCATCTTGGCCCAATGGACTATCCTGGTAAACCAACTGCAAATAAATAAATAAAACAAATAAAAAGAGGGTGGAGCAGTAGAAAGAAGTTACATGTAAATTATCCCAGCAACAAGCAATAGGCTCTGTGTAATTAGCCTAAGGTTACGCCACCCCCCCCCACCACCACCACCACCACCACCACCACCAAAGATCAGCAAAACAATTAGAATGCATTTAAACAGCAGGAGTGCATCTCTGGAAAATGACTGTCTCAGAAGGGAAAACCTGTACCTGTGCATACTCTGTGACTGAAGACAGTGATGAACCATTATCTGTACCTCTTGTAACTGAGAAGAGGCACTCTTCTAAATCTTTAGATTTACCTGTTACCACTGCCCCCGCTAGATGCTCTTTGTGTAAAAGGCATACCCTGTTCAATAAAGACTGTCATTCAGTGGTGTAACATTTTTCTGCGAAAGTAAGAATGGCCTATGGTTTAATTTATGGCTTGATAGTCTACTTTATGTAGAAAAATTAGAGTGAAATTTTGAAATGGAAAATAGATATCTTACTGTTTGTGAATGGCACATGATGTAAAACATAATTTAACATTTCAGACGCATGCTGTTTGGGCTACATATTTCCTGTACTAAAATAATTTATACAGAGAGTTCATATTATAAGAAAGGGGTATATTTTGGTATAGTTTGCTCAGGGTAAAAGATCCAACTATGACTGACTTGAAAAAAGTTCAAACTAATCCGACCCCCCCCCCCCCATTTCCTGATTGCTGCACTATACTTGGGTTGCTGAGGTATTCGTGTTGTATTTTATTCCAGTGCACCCACTGCTTGATGATATTTGCCCCCCTTCCAGCCAAACAAGTTACTTATTCCTCACCAGCAGGGTGAGGGTCATCCAGGAGGGACCATCATATAGGCAGCAATCTGAGGTGGTTTGGATTTTTGATGCCATTTGGCCCCTTGTGCATGCTGAACTCACCAGGAATGAGAAGTGCAGTAGACTGGCAGTAGTGGCCCCTCCTCACTTTCACAAGGAGGTGCATCAGTAAACAATGGTGACAATTTGTCCTCAAGCACAGGAAGTGGTTTCCCAGGTGTTCACTGGAGAAATCTCAACTTCTCATATGCTCAGTTAGTGGCCACCCCCATCTGTCTGTAAAAGAACACACCAATCGTTGAGCAAAACACTTTATACACAGCAAAGCTTTCGGGCAAAACCCTTCTTCAATACTTAACACAAAGCATTAAAAAAGCAACATGCTTTAAATAGGAGCCTAAATGGTCACATGACAGCAGCCAACATCTTATGACCTAAAACATAACTACTTAAATACAAGCAAACATTTAAAACATTTAAAATATCACATAAAAAAATATAACATAAAAAATAATAAATACATAAATTACATCTGTCTACCAGGGAGAGCTGAGCAGGTCATGCCCTTTCACTCATCTGCCTCCCTGCTGGGGGCCCTAATTGAACCATAGTCATGTGGGTTACCAAGAGGGAATCCATCCTTCTGCGCCATGGAGACAGGCTATTTGTAATGCATCTTACTGTTGTGTTGTAGCCTTGCCATGGAGTTTTGATTACCTATTCAAGCTACTGACCAATTAGTGTGCTAGACATTTCATCCAACCTATAACACGAAACAAATCATTTTTTTCTAAAAATGCTCCTTATACATCACAAGACTGATGGAATTACTAATTGGAAAAATTTTTTTCAGTATTTCTTTAGAAATAGGTTTATTATTTTCACTATTCAGATCCAAGCATACAGAAATGTCATTTGTGCAAGAACCCTAGAGTCCTTTTTACTTCCCACACAGTAAATGTGTAATTTTGGACAGAATTACCATGTAACTGTATCTATTTTTTCTACTGCAACTGAGAGACAAATAAGAACGTGCCTCCCTTCCTGTTCTGTTCTATCAATTTCTTCATGTAAGATGTTTTGGTTCTGTCTGTGCAGTCGTATTCTAAATGAGCAGATATTTGTTCCAATTAAATCAATAAGCACAATAAAACATGAAGCACTTCTGGACCAATTCAGGCTAATGCAGGTCTGTTACTGTTATACCATCCCCTACAGAATGGTATTGGTTTGATTACAAACCCCAATCTCTCTCTGTATTGAAAAAATAAGTGAATGATTTAAGAATTTTGGGCCTCATCCCAAGCTACACTCCTGATTATGAAACTGGTTGTGTTACTGCTTGCTTATTTCTGCTTTTCTACAGGTAAGAAATTGGGAAGGTTTAAGGAAAGGTATTATGAATTAGTTTTAGATCTATTTTTGGAAAAAATCTCTACATTCCACAGTAAACCAAATGCCCTGACTCTTTCCATTTAAAGTCATTGTACCTATCTTTAAAAGTGAGCATGTAACACAACTGGAGTTTTTGTATTGCATTAGGGCTTTAGTGACTTCTGAAAGGTTTATGTTGTGTACAACAAAATAATGCCTGTCTGTGTACTGCATCTTCTGTCTTTCTTTTAAAAAAGGGTGAAATATACCAATGTGCTGACAGAACAGCAAAAACATTCCAATACATCAAAAGAATCTTGAAGGAATATTTTATATCACCATCAGTGAATCTTCATTTTCACAAACTGTTTACACGTACAGGCTAGCAGTATAGCTTAGGAGATCAAGGCAATGTGTTATAAATGAGCTGCATCCTGTTGACCCAAGTTTGAGTCTGATGACCTCTAACTGACCTGGTAATGCTAGTTGCCCTGTCTGCTCTTCTCTGTGTATGACTCTGAAACAATAACGTGGAGCACATCAAAGTTTTAGTGCCTTCTCTGTAGATTGTTCCGTAGGTTTCTTTTTAAGAATTCTATATTTAATTGCACTGCCTTTGATTTCTGTACCTGGAAAAATGTAATTTGCACAAGGTTTTGTCTTACATACAGAACTTTATTAGACTGGCATATATGTCACGTTGTAAACTCAGCATAAGCACCTTTTTGCTACGAGGATGAACATAAAAATGTTAAATGTTTAGTTATGGTACCTACCTGATATCTACTGACAAACATTATATGTGGTTATTTATTTAAATTATTACTACTGAACTACTCTGTATATTGAATTCTAAGCATGTGATGTTGTAAAGTCTTCTTGAAAATAAACTGGCTGTGTAGAGCACATCCCTTCCCTGTATATCCATCAAGCTGCCTTTGAGGAAACAGGCTGCTGTGTTTAAGAAACAGCTTCACAACTTCATCATTCAGACAAGTATGTATAACACAAACAGCACCATCCCCATCTAACTTTACAGAGTATCCCCCAAAGCTCTTCACTGCTCACATTTGTAATGTAGACATTCTTATTCAATCATCCAGGAGGAGCCCGCGAGGAGGTGAGTCATTGCAGATAAAAATCATAGTTTAGTAGGTGTTTCCAGGAGGAAATATCACTTACAGCTTTCAAAATAAAAGAAAGAGAAAAAGAAACAAACACAGAATATATTTGGTCTTCAAATCCTTTTTTTTTCTGCCTGCTCATTGCCATTCTCAGGTCAAGTTAGTAAATCCTCATGACATTTACTACTATTTGTTACCTGTCTGTAGTATAATATCTTTAGTGAACTTAGGTCCATAGATTCTATTTGGACTCACCTAATTTATTCTTAGAAGAGTATAGTTTATCAGGAAACAATGTTTCTGTGCATCCTTTAAGCAGGGGTGGCTCATGCTATCGGTCTGCAGGACTGCAGCCCTCCCACCTAGAAATAAAAGAAATACATAACATAAAACATAAACTTTAAAAATAATATTTCTTTTTTACTGAGTACCGGAACTGCCGCACATGCACGGACACACTCAGACTGCCCCGCAGATGCCCAGGAATCTCTGCAAACTCTGACTACCTGAGTTAACAGTCCAGATGCAGAGAAGGAATTTTTTGCCCCGCAGATGCCGTGTGGTAGACGACCGCACAGAAGAGAGAAGCTCCGGACTGCTTGAACCACAGACAGGACCAATCAGGAGAGAGGTAAGCAGGGATTTGAACGCAGGACCAATCAGGAGTGAGGTAAGTTGAGTTCACAGCTCCTGTAGGGAAGCGTTAAGTCAAGCACGAGTTTGCTGCTTCGAGACAATGGAGTTGGACCTAGTTTACTGCTTTCCGGACCCATTTACAGGTAAGGTGTGTGTGTGAAAGAATCTCATAGCTCCGGTTAAGAAAGGCAGCTTCTGTGTATATATTTAATCAGCTCCGTTAGTGGAAATATCTCATAGCTCTGTTTGAACAAGGTAGCTGTTTATTCAAACCAAAGTGTGTATGTGTGTGTGTGTGTGTGTGTGTGTGTGTGTGTGTGTGTGTGTGTGTGTGTGTGTGTGTGTGCGTGTGTGTGAAATGCCCTTGTTAACACATAGTGGTGGGTAGAAATACTCAGGCTTGAACCCTGTACCTTGGATGCAGGTGGCAAGGACCTGAATTCCCTACCCACCACTCTTTGTAAAAAATTGCAGATTTTTGCCTCATATTTGTTCTGTTCATCATAAAATCTGTGGTTTCTGTATCTTCATATTTCCTTGCAAACGTTTGTAGTGCAGTGTTGCACTGGTAGCATTGTTGCCTGACAGCTACAGGTTTTCTGGTTTGATTCTTGGCTGGGGTGTCTTCTATGTGGAGTCTGCATGTCCTCCCATTCCTTACAAAGATGTGTCTGGAGTGTTTCTCCCTGCTCTGCTGAAATTTGGCTTTGTTTTGTTCCAAGTCAGACTAGTCTCCTGGTTGACAAATGTTTAGAAATAACAGGCATTTGAATTTCAGACTTCATATTCTTCAGAAAGTACATGGTAAAACAAAACCTTTTATTCTAGCAATTGTCTAAGTTTATAACATGGATATTTGAAATTTGCCCATATTTCTGGGACTGTATTCCCCATTATTGGCCTCATCCAGGTATGTTGTGCTAAGGTTGAGAGCTATGATGAGAACTGAATTCACTGAATATGTTTGGCAGCTGTATTCCCCACATTATTGGCTTTTTTCAGATGTTTTTTGCTAAGAGGTTGACAGCTATGGTGAGAACTGAATTCACTAAATAGTAGCCATTTAAGTTTGTCTTCCTCTGTTTCAGCTGATTTGGCATAGTGGTATGTTTCACTGACTGTTTTGCACAGGGTCCCCTGGGTTCAAGACGTGGCAGTGAAATGTATGGTGGTAACACAGCATTTTATTCCAGCAACTTTCCAACATTATACAAGCAATGTTTAAAATGTGTCCCTGGTTTTTGGCCTCCCCCCCCCCACAATCAATTTTGGCTTTTTCCAGATATCTTGTGCTGCAAAGTTTAGAGATACAGCTGAGTGTCGAGTAGATTTTACAATGAGCTGAGAGCTGCAAGGGAACAAAAGTTTAGTGCTGCTTATGCTAAGTTTGCTTGCATTGTTAATAGCACAACAGGTAGTGTACTTGCTTTTGATCCAGAAGGCTGTGGGTTCTACTCCCACAGTAGGTAAATGCATTGCTGATACTGTACTGTGCTGTAAAGGTGGTGGATGCTGCAGTCCTTTTTGGCAAAGATAGCTAGTAACTATGAACCTGTTATCAGTTTGCTATCCATTCCCTATTGCGGTATTACTAGCTTATCATTTTTTTAATGCATGCAACATAGGCAATTTATTCTTCAAGGGCAACAGGCACTTTATTTGTAGATGAAACAATGATATATAAAGTTGTTTGCTAGCAGCAACCTCTTTATTAGTTACAGATTTCTTTAATGTGGATTTTACTACTTCAGAGATTGTGCATATTTACTGATACTGGTGGACTATAGAAGGTTGAGTAGATGTTTTATGATGGAAATGTTCTGAATTGGGCAGTTTTGTCATTGGTGTATGCATTTTGTTTCATTGTTTACTGGAAAAATGTTCAAAACAATAAATTTAAAATGCCCTCTAATAACTGTACTGTATTGTACAAGGAATATAATGTAATACAGTCAGGAAGGTGTATCAAAGAGCATGTGTATGTTTCATGTTCAAGGGGCCTATGATTTTGAAAACAGCCCAGAATTAATCTTTATCTGCCACTGGCAAAATGTATTTTCTTTGAATGTGGATTTCAATGCTGTTTCAATGCATGTGAGTTTCAAGAGCAGAGAAGTTTTAATGCTAAGTATATTTTCATTGTGAGACTGCATTGCTTTGTTTAACAGATATCTATTAGGGTTTGTGTGTAAAATGCAAAATAAAATTTTCAAATGAAATCTAAATCATCACAGAAGTAAAGCAGTATACACATTACAGTGTTTATGGTAAATGGGGCAAAATAACCACGGAATGGGACATTGGAATGGCTGCAGGGGGGAGGCACCATTCGACCATGATTTTGTGAGGGAGGGAAGGGTACCAAACTCAGAAAGCCCCCATTGAACTCAGTTGTCATTATTTTTGCAGAATGAATAGATATTTGCTTCTTATTTTTGGTTTGTTCCTCATAAAATTTGTGGTTTTCTAGCAAATAATTTAAGAATGAAGTCACTAAATGACAGACATTGAGTTTCAGACGTCATAACCTTCAGAACAATGCATGGTAATGCAAGACCTGTTATTCTATCAACTGTCTTAAGTTTATACAAGAGCAATTTTTAGTAGTGTTTGTATGTTCCCCCAGTATATTTGGCCTTGTCCAGATTTCCTGCATTAAGAGGTTGAGAGGTACGTGCAAATCGCTTTGTAGAATTAAAAATATCCAAACCTCTCAATTGTCCCTGATTTTGGCTCAAAATGTTGCTCTCCCCTAATAATCCCTCCTCAAAATGGCAATTTTGGAAGAAAATGTGAAGGGTTTACAATTATATACAACTGTAATGATCAGAGTTATAGATTACTTTTATTTCAGAAATGCATGTAGATGCTCTTATTTTGTTAGCTGCTCAAGTTAACAGTGTTAATATTAAAAAGGTGTCCCTTTTTTGACAGGTTCCCTGCTATATTGTGTGGCAACTTCATATTTTTGCATCACATTTTTGGTCTGTTTTTCATAAAATTGTGGTTTTCTGGCAAATTGGTGGCAAGTCATTAAAGATTGAAGTTAGAAAATAATGGCAGACATTTGAGTTTCAGATTTTATACCCTTCAGAAAATTTGTACTAATGCAAGATCTACTACTGTTCTATTATTTAAGTTAATAAGAGCAATATTTAAAAATTGTCCTTATTTTTGGGCCTGTGTCCCACTTCTAGTTCTATGTATGGCTTTGTCCAGATTTCTTGCTCTGAAGTTGAGAGGTATGGGTGTCAGAGCCATCACTGTCAGCCAGAGACATTTCAAATTATGACATACTTGTTGCACTCCACTCCCCAATGTAGTGGCTCTGGATGTGTCCAAGGAAGGCAAGGAGCAGTTATGCAGTGTAAGCGTGCAGAGTATTCCCACATCCAAGGTAGACCACAAGTACGACCATGGCTTTTCATCTGTCCTTGATTTTGCAGAATGTTCTGGTTTTGTGTCATATTTTTATACTGTTGATTTATGCTTCTTATTATTCAGAAAATGCATGTTGTCACAGTACCCTGTTGCTCTGTTTAAGTAGGAATTATTTAATGACCATCAGGTAAGCTTGTCGGAGATTGTAAGATGCAAGTAAGCTTTAATAAGCATACTGTTAAAGAATTACCAGCATTGAAAGCCTTTTCGTTGTTGCCATGCAGAGAATATTTAAATAACTAGATAATGTATACGCCTTGGGTATTGAAATGCATATGACAGTATTTGTAATAAAAGGACAGGATCACAGTATTTTCAGAAGCTCATTACATTTATTGGAGACTTGCAGCCATCTTTTGTTGGAGACTTGCAGTCATCTTTGCAGGCTTACCCTTAAAATAAACAGAATGCCAATCTATCATGTGTGGTCCATAACTTGTGCAGGAATCCTTTAAGCAATTTATCTTGAGCTTGTTTCTTGTTTGCTCTTCATTTTTTACTTTGGTCATGTCTTCTCCATGAAACAAGTGGATAGTTGTGCCAGGCAGCAGGTCTTTTTTGGATAAGAAACATTTTTACAAGTGGGAGTATCACAGTGCAAGGAGTAGTGGTTTGAGTTGAGTGCTGCTTGTTTTTTATACTTGATTTTGACTGGCATTCCAGTAATGTATTTAAAAAGTAATTTATTTTTTTCATGCCTCACAACCTGTTTCCATCTGGATATTAAGTAAGTTGTCATGTAGCCAATGCATTGAAATATTTTTTCTTCTACACTTCATTTTGTCTTGATTGGACTCTCATAATGACTGTTTGGCACCCAGGGCAGCGTATTTAATTAAAGTTCCAGCTGTGGTTTTGAGCATAGCCCCACCCCTTTCTGGTAGGCCACACCCATTCCCATTGGCCCCACCCATTCAGCTGTCTCCTGCAGCCCTACTTTAATTTGAAGTCACCAGCCGCCACTGCCTTTAAGAGCATGCAAGAGACCCCCTATAAACTTTGAGCCAAGTATAGTTCTCAGTGTTTTCAAAGTCTAATTTCTTAAATGCTAGCTCAAATGCGTACCTAAAAGAAAAGCAGCAAGGTGTAGTCTACAAGTTGGCATGATCTACTAAGCTTGCAGGGTGAAATGGTCAGTGTGTTGTGTACAGAGCTGAAGCTATTAAGAAGTATCAGTGAAAATGTATGAAAAATGGTATTTATGCAAAAATGTAATGTGATGATGTTATGGTTTCAGTAGTATGTGCAAACAGTGAGTGTTACTAAAAAATGGCATTAAAAGATGCATACCTCTCAACTGTACAACTTTTCACAGAATGTCCAGATTTTGGCATCATATTTTTGGTCCATTTTTCATAAAATTGTGGTTTTCTGTCAAATTAGTGGTGCATCATTAAAGACTGAATTTCAAAAATAATGACAGACATTTGAGTTTCAGACCATATCCTTCAGAAAATTCATGCAAATGCAAAACCTGTTATTCTATCAACTTCCTAAGTTTGTAAGAGCAATATTTAAAAATTCTCCCTATTTTTTGGCCTTTGTCCCACTTTTATTTATGGTTTTGTCCAGATCTCTTTCTCTAGGAAGTTGAGAGTATAGATCCGTGATATGAAGGTCTTCTGAAGACTCAATGTTTGGTAAAACTGCAACAAATATTAGCAATATTTTCGTATCTGCATTACTACCAAAGTGTCACCTACAGGCAAATAAATGATGCCTTTTTATACATAATATTAAGGCACATAATTATGCTAATGATACTTGACATCTAACATGCACAGTTTTATAGATTAATATTTTTGCTTTGAAATAGTGTACAAATACTATATATGCATAATTTGCATAGCTTATGCTGTATCACAGAACAGCAGTGTACTTCCTGGCCATGTCCTACATCATCCTAAATCAATTGAAATGGCCATATAGACCTATATTAACACCAGTATGCAGTCCATTACCTAAAAAAAGGGGTTTTGTATTTTACATTTTTTGTAACTGCCATCATTTATGGAATATTGAAAATCGCATGAGGTATGTTTTCAATGGAATTTATGTATTCATTTATTTATTTGCATTTGTTTACCAGGATGGTCCAGCTGGGTCAGAAGTGTCCATTTTCAGTGGAGTCCCAGGGAGAAAAGCTCCGCATTTAAAGACATTTCACATACAATACAGAATTTACATTAATAAAGACATTTAGTACATATTATTGGCAGCTTATACAATTGGTGAAAAAAACAGTACATAAGTAATCATTCTCAAATCAAAGATATTATACAAGCAATACAGAGTATATACATGAGGACATTCCATATGAGTAGTTTTCAGCTAGCAAAATTTATATATAGGACACTTCATGCAGTGGGTGCAAAGCAGATGTAGGAATTAGTTAGAGACTAGGTACTTAAACTTTTCACACGTTTAGGAGGTGTAATAGCTTAGCGATAGGCTATATGAGTCCTGTTGCAGGAATCAGCAAAGTCGGTGGATATTGTTGCAGATATAAGTGGTGGCGAGAGTACCTGAATGTCTCGTCTGGTTCAATGGTAGGTCTATAAGGGTTAGGAAGAAAAGGAAGTAGACAGGAGGGAACAATGGTAGGACAATGACAGTTAGTAGAAGATGGAAGTGGACAGGATGGAGAGGTGGAGTAAGTAAAAAGACAGGTGGATGTGAAAGGAGGATGCCAGAGCAGTAGACTGGAGGGGAGAATAGTTGTGATGGTTGAAGTTAGGTTATATGAGATGTGGTGTTAGCACTTGTGCACAGCCAAGATGAGGAGAGGTGTTTCAGAGATGTCTTGAAGAGGGTTACTGAGCAGGTGGATCTAAGTGTTGGGGGAGGGAGTTCCAAACTTTTGCGATGGTAAAGGAGTAAAGCATCTGGCCAGCTGAGAGTTTGTTTTTTTCTTTTAGAATAGTTTTAAGAAAAGAGATCAGGAAGCCAGGGTGTTTGTAGCTTAGAATACTTCAGTAAGTAATAATCTTAGTTAGTCTCCTGTTTAACAGGACTAAATGAGCTAACACTGGTATGTCCTGTAAAACTCCAGACCATATGAATGTACAATATAATGGACAATATAAATGTTAGTATGATAAACTGACACAAAATAGATTCTATCCAGTTACTGATCCTAAGTCTTAACGCAATACTGAAAGCTTTCCTTATTTCATAGCCAGTATTGTGGACACAAAGCTGCTGAGATATAAATTTTTCACACCACAAAGTGATTTTTGGATCATTTTAGCTCAAACACAAGTGTGCCATATACAAATAAAATATGAATTAAGCATTGCTCTGTCTTTTCTGCAGCTGTACTTGTTTCTACAATTTCAATGCACCCCATTTGGGTTTTCACATTATTTCCTCTGGGTACTTATTATAGACTTTATTTTATCACATAGGCAATTTTTGAATGCAGCAAGCCAATAAAGAGGAGTATCTACATACAATACACATATAGCCATAATAAAGCAATTAGGTCACTTATTCTAAGTTCAGCAATTGGCCTGATGGAGAATAAAAAGCCTTAATCCTAGGTAGAGATTGCTAAGTCATTCTTTTTAATTACAATCGGCCAGTTACAGAGCTTTACACCTTAGCAAGGTGTGGCCTATGAATACAATTATGAGCTTAATCAGAAGGAGCTATATTAGCAGTTCATTAAAAAATTAATATTCAAAATAATATTAAATGATTCTTGAAGATAGCTAATAACATAAGTAAAAGAGATTCAGTGAAAAGCATAAATTGACATGTCAGACAGAGAGTCAAATAAAGTAGGTCACCTGCAAACTCCCATTGTAAACAGATGGAGAGATACAAAGTACTTTGCTTTCCTGTTATGAATTAAGATTGTGAGTGGGCATGCAACTGCGACAGGGGAACATTTTAAAAATTCCAAGACTATAGTACCAAGAGGTGTGCAAACCTGGCTTTAACTTGCAAATGAATGTGAGCACTATGCTAGTGTGAGAAGGATAACCACTTTTTGGGACAACCACCTTTTGGGAAAGCAAGATTTTCACTCTTCAGGCCTTTATGTATTTTTTATAGTGTAATGAAATGGAATTACATTCCAGAATGAACCACGGCCTTATTATCATTCACCTGAGTGAATGAGGAGAGAGTAGATTTACGACCAGGGTTAAGCAATTTATCAATAATATCGAAAGACTTCTTAAGTATTAGCATTCAGCTGCTGCTGTTAGAGAGTTCATTTTACTAGTGAATATTAAATATTTCACTAAGGTTCAAGACTCTCTACATTAAATAAGATCAGTTTCAAGCCTGAACGTACAGTCACTAAGGGACATCATAACCTTTATCAGATGTTTGATCTGCATTATGTTATTGAGCCTAACATACATTCTTTGTAAGGGTGTCATTATGTTTAACACATGCAAGAAAGTTGTGATCAGGAGATATATTTATATCACCTGGTGATGGCAAACAGTATAACAGGTTCTCTCCTATGCCTATCAATCATCCCATTTCTTTACCACCACTTTTACTTCTCTTTGGGTAAAAGTGAGGCATAAGAAGTTACTACCCAGACAGTCATCAGGACTTTTATTTTTCTGGCCCTATCGTCCTGCATTTCCATGACAGCTTGAAGGTGACATTCCAAAATGATGGCACTATGGACAGATGCATGAACCTTTTGCTAGCCACAGCATGTCCCTTCTTAGCAGAAGTGCATGTCCAGGCCCTTGTGCTGCCTTCATTATATCACCTAACTTCTACCTGGCATACTAGTATAGCAGTTAAAGTAGATAAAGTCTTCCTTTACTCCCAAGATGAGAAACATTGCATCACCCACAGTGTCCCCCCATTCTCTCCTGTAGACTCCTCCAGGGCCTGGGTCACTAACTGATCTTGAATTTCATTGGCCACAGTCAAGGCCTTATCCTCTGCATTATAAAATACTGGAATGGATCCCAAAATGTGAACAAAACTACTAGGCATCAAATTTAGTTTTCCCAAATGTATCAAATACCAAAGCTAACCCGTGGTGGTGGTGGTGCTGCGGTAGCATTGTCGCCTCACAGTAAAACGCTGTCCGGTTCGATTCTCAGCTATAGCGTCTTCTGCATGGAGACATGCATGAATGGGTGTACCTTCATTGAAGGTTGTGCGTCAGGGCTGGTAACTCGGCACATAAAAATCAACTACCAATCATTAGCGGACCAGAGTTCCACTGTGGCGACCCCTAACCAGGAAAAGCCGAAAGACACAACAAGACACAACATCAAATACCAAAGCTACTGTACAATATGGTGTCTGATATGTCACCCTAAAGCAAATATTGGCAAGTAGTTACTGAGAGAGTCAGCTGTGATATCTACCTATGTAATATTTTAGGTGCAATTGTGGGATCCCATTTAAGAAAATTCACTTAATTGGAATTTTTATCTGCTCTAGTTGTATGGTTTATTAACTGCAAGACAGCATCAAACTGAATGCAGTGAGCGTTTCTGATCTACACTAACTGACATCACCTGTGCCTCACTCAAAATACAGATTCACATAACGATTAGCTGAGTCCTGACACAGTGAAAGGCATGCTAGGCTCCTGTCATATGCACTTCAGAAACAGTATATTAATAAACAACTTACTGTAACTTTGCCTTGCTGACCTGGACTTGCATCAGGACTAAATACATTTGTGTAGAATATGAAATAGCTTCTGACATGTGCAAGGCATTTGCATTCTGCCAATTGTGGTTAGGTGGGTAAATGGCAGTATTGCTCTGTGTTGAGATGGTTTGGGATGCATGTCACCAGAAAGCCAAAGAGTTGATACATTTAGAACAGACAGAGGATATAACATAAAGCACTGACTTTGAATTTCATTCAGGAGCAGAAATGAGAATCACTGTCTGGAGTACAGTGGTAATACCCCCCCCCCCCCCAACCAACACACAGAAAAAAAAATTTGACTGTGGGAGTATTTCAGACAGGTTGTTTATAAGGCATTTACACTGGTTTCTTTAAGTATCTCCCAAGACCCTTCCTAAAAGATTGCATGTCTTATGAACCACTGCAGCAAAACAGATATGTAAAAATCCTTGCTTTTAAAAGGGACACCCATTTTCTGATTTTATTAGGAAACAGAAGGGGTTAAAAACTATAGCAGTTTGCAAAAACACACTTAAGGTAGTGAAATGAGCCTGTGTATGTGTTGGTATGTGAACCTAAGCCTCTGTATTGCAGAGAGTAAATGGCCATTATACTTCACACTCAGTGAAAATATATTTAAATTAAACATTCTGAAAATTAATTACAATGTTGCTGTCCTTGTGTTGATGTTTTTCAGCCTTATATTATGCTCCTTCAATTCAACAAATTATTATTTTTGCTGTCAGTATATTTGGATTCTAGTTTTTGTTTGTCTATCGTTGGAAATACCTGCAGTAGCTCCATTCAGCATGTGGTACTGACATCCTCAGATCGGGAACAAAGCATTTTATTGTACAGAGAGTAATTTGCAGTGACAAATATTGCCTTAGGTGCATAGACAAGTGCTACACACATGCACAGTGGTTAATTTCTGCCAAGGGCCATTGTCTGAGAAGCCGCATAGCTAATTAGGCATGTATCAGACATTGAGTAGCACTGGCAAGTAAAGCAAAGGGCCTTGTAACAAATAGAGGAGAACTGCTAATAAGAAAAACTCCGCCAGGCTACTCCACACCTGAAGGAGCTCTACAGAAGGGTGGCTAACCAACACAATCCATGTCATAATGAATAGCTTAGTGCAGCTGAGTCGATATGTGCTCACACAATCAATGTGTGACACAGAGATGCACCTTAAAGTCACCTGCCACAATAACAGCAGCATAGCAACCATCACCAAGAGGTTTTTTTTTACTTTCTTGTCTTATAAAGTCCTAATTACAAATCTTAGCTACCACAATGTCAGCATTTGCAAACAAATATGGCTCCATCATTTTAAGTAATTATTTCCTCTGTCTCAAAGCCTGGGAAGCATATGCTGCTATTTTTCTAACGTTTTTTGCTTTGCAACAATCTTCTGTATTCACCCTGCTATTCCGAACTATTTTGCAATCTCAAACCTGAATACCTCTACCCTTATTAATTATACATATGTTGTAACATTCCTTCTTGCCCATATTCTGTAACATCTTTCTCAGTCTATACTCAGAATGATAGTCCTTTCCAGCTTTGTTAAAAAATGCAGTCTTGCAATCAGAATGTGTTCTGTTTTGGTATTTAATCTTGTCTATATAATCATTTCTTCATATTGTTAACATTAAGGGGCAGTGCATTTAACGTGTGCATTCATTATCGATTTCCATAGTTACATTTCATCTTTTTCTTCGTACAGCTTGTCACTTTCTTACATATCGTTTTGACAACGTCACTTTTAGACTTGTCTTCACCCTCGGTATTCTCTTCCTCATACTGAAATAAATCAAAATTATTACTTATCACTATTCCTTATTATAATATTGTTGTTGTTTCAGAAATACGCCGCTGTGTTTGCAAATCTCAGCATTTACCATAGCCAATTCCTTTGCGTTCCCATCCTCCACATAGTCATTTAGTACAGCCTCAGTTTCAAGCAGTTCTTTTTTAAAGCATTCCAGATCTTCTTGACTTGTTGTTTTATTTTCACACTCCAGTCAACCACTGATGTACTTCTTTATTGTACCTTTTGCATTTAGGTATGCAGTTTTTCTACTGTGTCACTAGTCTCCACAAATTTCGAAGCCAATTTTTCAGCAAGTCTCCTTAAATGTCTTTCTGCACAATATATAGTAATTTCCTTAGACTGTCCTAGAGAACATAATCCCTTTACATCTTTTAACAAAAATGCCTGTATATGAAACAGACTAATTGGAGTCCTGTTAGGGAAGTTGTTCTTGTTGCAATTGCAGTAAAAGTCTTGCTTATATTTTGACTAACTCTGATGTTGTGCATGGCCTCATAGACCTTTCCATTATTCTAGAACCCTCTACACCAGCTGCTTTTTGGATTTGCAGTTCTCCCTTACTCGTCATCCACATCAGGAAGTTTATTGTTCACCTGCGTACTGTCTGTAGTACTGATTCTCCTTCAAATACAGATGCAATTCTTCACATAACTCCACTCCCACACATTCATTTAAGTCATTCCAGACCTGCTCACAGTGATTACATGAAGCATTAGGAACCACTGCTAATTCCAGTAATTTTGTATCACTAAATTATTTTTATCAAATTCCATTATAGATTCTTCTAACTGCCTAAAGTAACCAGTGATATCATTACATTCCAATATGCTTGACATGGATATATCTCCTGCGTCTCTCACCTCTCCTCCACTTTCTTCCATGTTGGTTGCTCCCCTGCTAAACCAGGAACAGGGAGACAACATGGGAATTTCCATGGTATCCTTGTCAAATTATCCCTAGTCAGCAGGAATACTTTCTGGTTTCTTCTGAGAACAGGCCATTCCTGATAGAACTAACAAGGTGTCTGATTAACTGAAGTACATTAATAATAGATTTTATATATATATATATATATATATATATATATATATATATATATATATATATATATATATTATATATATTGGAATAGAGATCACGGTGCATCAAGGATGAGGAAATTTACCTTTCCTTCACTGTAGTGCTGTAGTGCAATCTCAGAGTTGGTATATAAAATTTGCAGGGGGTGCTGGGGGGTTGCCCCCCTGAAAAAATGTAAAAAATTGTACATTTTTGTGTTTTTCTTTTTTTTTTTAAGTTTTGAGTTTTAAGAAACTCGATGATATGGTCACTTCGATATTTCTTTTGAGTTTTTGAAAAGTTGATCATCTGACATACACCTATATATACACACACACACACAGGGGCGGCTCGTGGTATAGGACTGCAGGACTGCAGCCCTCCCACCTAAAAAAACAAATAAAATTTAAACAGAGAAACACAAAAACAGTGAATTCCCAGAAGTGTGTGCATGCACTCCCAGACTGCTTTCTCAGCAGTCTAGATACAGGGAAAGGCATCTCGGCCCCAAGATGCCCAGCAATCTGTGCGGTGGTGGCATCATGAAATGGAGGCACTCCGGACTGCAGCAGCAGCAGGCTGGACCAATCACAGATTTGGATTCGGGATGGACCAATCGCACAAGGGGCTGTTTGGAAATCTCGTCGGTGGCAAGGGAGCAGTTATTTGGGGCTGTTTAGAAATCTCTTCAGCGGCAAGGGAGCAGTTATTTGGTTCAGCAGAGTGGAAGCAGTTGCAGGCAAAGGAATTGTTTGGATCGGCGGAGTGGAAGCAGTTATTAAGCTCAGCGGCAAGGTAAGCAGTCAAAGGGACTTTGTGTGTGTGTGTGTGTGTGTGTGTGTGTGTGTGTGTGTGTGTGTGTGTGTGTGTGTGTGTGTGTTTGTGTGTGTAATGCCCCAGTTGCTATATACTGGTGGCTAGAGCAAACTCATGGTGGTGTGGCAGGGAATACCTCAGGCTTGAACCCTGTACCTTGTATGCAGGCGTTAAGGGCCTGAATTCCCTACCCACCACCATTTGTAAAAAATTTGCACATTTTTGCCTCATATTTGATCTGTTCTGTTCCTCATAATATCTGTAATTTCTAAATGTTTCAATGCTTGATATTTGATGATGCAGTGGTAGCATTGTTGCCTCACAGCTATAGATTTTTCTGGTTTGATTCTTGGCTGGGGTGCCTTCTGTGTGGAGTCTGCATCTCCTCCCTATGTTTGTGTGTATTTGCTCTGGTGTCCTGCCATTTTACTAAGACATGTGCCTGCAGTATTTCTCCCTGGGCCTCTGCTGAAAATTGTTTTTGTTCCATCAGAAGTAAAATTGACAGGCATTTGAATTTCAGACTTCATGTCCTTCAGAAAATACATAGTAACACAACCCTTTATTCTAGCAATTTTCTAAGTTTATAAGATGAATATCTGAAATTTGTCCCTATTTTTGGGACTATATTCCTCCCATTATTGGCTTCGTCCAGGTTTTTTTGTGCTAAGGTTGACAGCTATGGCAAGAATTGAATTCACTGAATATGTTTGAGGGCTGTATTCCCTCATTACTGGGTTTGTCCAGGTGTTTTGTGCAAAGAGGTCGACAGCTATGGTGAGAAATTAATTCACTAAATGATAGCCATTTAAGTTTCAGTCTTCCTCTCTTTCACAAAGCAGCTGATTTGTCGTAGTGGTATGATGCTCTGACTGTTTTGCACAGGGACCTTGGCAGTAAAATGTATGGTGGTAACACAGCATTTTATTCTAGCAACTTTCCAAGATTATACAAGCAATGTTTAATGTGTCCCTGGTTTTTGGGCTTTTGATCCCCCCCCCAATAAATTTAGGCTTATTCCAGAATTCTTGTGCTGCGAAGTTGAGATGCAGTTGAGTATTGAGTAGATTTTACAAGGAGCTGAGAGCTGCAGGGGAAGAGAAGTTTAGTGCTGCTTATGCTAAGTCTGCTTGCATTGTTAATAGCACAACAGGTTGTGTATTTGCTTTTGATGCAGAAGGCTGTGGGTTCTACTCCCACAAGGGGTGGATGCTGCCTTACTGGGAATGCCCTCCTTGGCAAAGATACTAACTATGAGACTGTTATCAGTTTGCCATCCATTTCCTATTGCAATATTACTAGCTTATCATTTTTTAATGTAATGTAGACAATTTATTCCTCAGGGGCAACAGACACTTTATTTTTTGATGAAACCATGAAATATAAAAGTATTTGCTAGCAGCAACCTCTTCATTAGTTACAGATTTCTTTAATGTGGAATTATTTAGATGACTTTTACTTCTTCAGAGATTGTGCATATTTACTAATAATGGTGGACTGTAGAATTGTGCATATTTACTGATAATGGTGGACTGTAGACGTTTGAGTAGGCTTTTATGATGGAAATGTTCTGAAATGGGCAGTTTTGTCATTATGGGTACATGCATTTTGTTTCATTGTTTACTGGAAAAATGTTCTGAATTGGGCAGTTTTGTCATTATTGGTGCATGCGTTTTGTTTCATTGTTTACTGGAAAAATATTCAAAACAAATTTAAAACGCCCTCTAACAACTGTACTGTATTGTACAAGGAATATAATTTAGTACAATCAGGAAGGTGTATCAAAGAGCACATGTATGTTTCATATGCAAGAGGCCTATGATTTGAAAATAGCCCAAAATTAATCTTTACCTGCCACTGGCAAAATGTATTTTCTTTGAATGTGGGTTTCAATGCTGTTTCAATGAATGTGAGTTTCAAGGGCAGAGAAGTTTTAATGCTAAGTCTGTTTTCATTGTGAGACTGCATTGCTTTGTTTAGCAGATGTCTTAGTGTTTGTGCTGTAAAATGCAAAATAAAGCTTTCAAATGAAGTCCAAGTCATCATAGAAGTAAAGCAGTATGCACATTAGTGTTTATGGTAAATGGAGTGAAATAGCCAAGTAATGGATCATTGGAATGGCTGCAGGGGGGAGGCTCCATTCGACCATGATTTTGTGAGGGGGAAGGGCGGCAAACTTAAAGACAGTCCCAGCTGAACTATACCTCCCAACTGTCCAGATTTTCAAAGAATGAATAGATTTTTGCTTCTTATTTTTGGTTTGTTCCTCATAAAATTTGTGGTTTTCTGGCAAATCATTTAGGAATTAAGTCACTAAATAATGACACACTGAGTTTCAGACTTCATAACCTTCAGAAAAATGCATGCTAAAGTAAGACCTGTTGTTCTATCAACTGTCTCAGTTTATACAAGAGCAATTTTTAGTACTGTTTATATGTTCCTCCAATATATTTGGCCTTGTCCAGATTTATTGCATTAACAGGTTGAGAGGTACATGCAAATAAATTGCTTTATAGGATTAGGCATAGCCAAACCTCTCAACTGTCCCCGATTTTGGCTCAAAATGTTGCTCTTCCCCCTAATAATCCCTCCGCAAAATAGCAATTTTGGAAGAAAACACGGAGGGTTTACAATTAAGAAATAACTGTAATAATCAGAGTTATATATTATTTTTATTTCAGAAATGCATGTAGATTCTTTTATTTTGTCAGCTGCTCAAGTTAGCAGTACTAATATTAAAGTGTCCCTTCTTTGACAGGTTCCCAGCTGTATTGTCTGGCTATTTTATATTTTTGCATCACATTTTTGGTCCATTTTTCATAAAATTGTGTTTTTTTGGCAAATTAGTGACAAATCATTAAAGACTGAATTTAGAAAATAATGACAGACATTTGAGTTTCAGATTTCATACCCTTCAGAAAATTCTTACTAATTGAAGACCTATTCTATTATCTTTCTAAGTTTATAAGAGCAATGTTTAAAAACTGTCCTTATTTTTGGGCCTTTGTCCCACTTCTATGTATGGCTTTGTCCAGATTTCTTGCTCTGAGGTTGAGAGGTATGACAAATGTGTCAGGGCCATCACAGTCAGCCAGAGACATTTCAAATTGTGACATACTTGTTGCACCTCACTCCCCCATGTAGTGACTCTGGATGTGTCCAAGCAAGGCAAGGAGCAGTTATTCAGTGTAAATGTGCAGGGTATCCCCCCCATCCAAGGTAGACACAAGTACTACAGTGGCTTTTCATCTGTCCTTGATTTTGCAGAATGGTCTGGTTTCTGTCATGTTTTTGTACTGCTGATTTATGCTTATTACTCAAAGTGCCTGTTGCTCTGTGTTTAAGTAGCAATGCTTTAATGACCATCAGGTAAGCTTGTCTGAGATTGTAAGATGCAAGTAAGCTTTAATAAGCATACTGTTAAAGAATTGCCAACACTGAAAGCCTTTCTGTTGTTGCCATGTAGAGAATACTTAACTAGATAATGTATAAGCCTTGGGTATTGAAATGCATATGACAGTATTTGTAATAAAGGACAGGATTACATTATTTTAAGAAGCTCATTACACTTGTTGGAGACTTCCAGTCATCTCTGCAGGCTTTACCCATAAACTAAACAGAATGCCAGTCGTGTGGTCCATAATCTGTACAGTAATCCTTTAAGCAATGTATGTTGAGCTTGTTTTTTGTTTGCTTTTCATTTTTTATTTTGATCATGTTTTCCCCATGAAACAAGTAGATAGTTATCAGGCAGCAGGTCTTTTTTTGGATAAGAAACATTTTTACAAGTGGGGGCATCACAGAGATTTTTACTTTCAGCATGTTACTTGGTACTTTAATAAAGCTGAATATAAATTATAATTAGAACTGCAGTGCAAGAAGTGGTTTGAGTTGAGTGCTGCTTGTTTTTCTTATACTTGATTTTGACTGGCATTCCAGTAATGTATTTAAAAAGTAATTTTATTTTTCATGCCTCACAACCTTTCTGTTTCCATCTAGATATTAAGTAAGCTGTCATGCAGCCAATGCATTGAACTATTTTTATTCTTCTACACTTCATTTTGTCTTGATTGGCCTCTCATAATGACGGTTTGGCACCCAGGGGTGCGTATTTAGCTTTTGTGATTTTGAGCATAGATCCTCCCCTTTCTAGTTCGCCACACCCCATTCCCATTGACCCCACCCATTCATATGTCTCCTGCAGCCCCCTTTTGATTTGAAGTCACCAGCTGCCACTGTATGTATATATATATATATATATATATATATATATATATATATATATATATATATATATATATATATGTATAAATGCCCTACACATTATGTTACTGAAACCCCTTCCCTAACAGTACCACTATTCAGACGATACTTGATTTGGGTTTTGAAGCTGTGGTTTACTGATAGTGGAAGAGAAGTTGTCAATGTTTTGTGGTTTTTCTCATTTTGTCTGTCTCACATTTGTTTTTTCACTCTTTTTTGACACTGATTTGTGATTATCATAGTGGTATGTTCTACCAATCATTGTATAATAACATATATATATATATATATATATATATATATATATATATATATATATATATATATATATATATCTACATATGTCTATATAGTGGGATGACATGCTTGACTTTCTATATGCCTATAACCCAAGGACTCTAACACATGTTCTGTACCAACAGGTAAAAGAACATATAAACAGTACAGTCAAAAATTTTCATATTGTATGCACGGCATATTTCAGAGGCACCAGCCCCCATCCCATAATGGCAATATGTACACATCTTCAGATACTGCCCACTGTATTCAAACACTATGATAAAAATCCTTCACTGCTGGCATCAGTAGCAGTACGTGTTTTTAGATTACTAGTCTGTGTGCAAGCATGCCTTGCCTGATCCATAGCAAGCACTGAAATCTTGTGATAGAAAGACATCATCTAGCCTTTGCGAAGCTTAAAGCTTCTGACAGCTATTCAGCATCATTGTACATGAGCAAGTACACGAGAGTCTCTGTCCACCCCATGCTGTCGGTATAAGACACAGACATGCAGATATACTACATACTGTTTGTGGCATACATCATACGACAACGTTTACAGCCACTGCATTATAAGAAACTGCAATCTGTATAATTAACTACAGTGATGTGGTTGAAATCACTTTCTGGAGTCCAGTTCTTATATATTTGTTTATGTCTTTGTCAGTTTATCTATGCATTTTCTAACTAGCTAGATAGTGAGCTGGTTAAAAAAAGAACATTTTTAGCTATGGCTTGGGCCAAAGGTATGTCAAGCAAGCTTTTGTGAAGTGAAATATAAAGCTACAATTAATTCAAGAAGAATATATAATATAAGTAAAGTAGCTGAAGATTAATAGTGAATATTGATATGGTCACTGACATAAACAGTGTGAACGTATTTGTTGTGCCTTACTATAATTGCATAATCTGTGGTTTAAATATGGATGGACAGAAAATGGAGAGAAAAAACTTTTATCTCTGTGAACAGTGTTATAGAGATAATGCACTGTCTTATTTTAATGGGTACTTCTGCTGAGGCAAAAAAGGGGGGCTATGTGTCATAAAATAAATAAATGTATGTGAAGCTTCATACCTTTGTCATCCCTCCTGTTTAAAATGTAGTCCTAAATTAATTAAATCAGCATCTTACAACCTACATTCATACACCAATGGCTTCCTAACATTTCAAAGACTTCATTTCATACCAGGTCTGTATGAAAATGATTCAGAAAAATTGCCCACCAAAAAATGGAATCACCACCCTACAGAAATTTAGAAATAAACAAACTAAATTAAATTTAGAGCAAAGGTGTTAACACACCTCTGAGCTAAATACAAGCTCTCCTCCTTACAAAACTATAAAGTATATAATCTCCTAGCAGAACTAGCCTCTGTTTTGCCATAATATTGTTTGTAATATTTTCATCTTGCTCAGATTATTATTGTTTTTCACTTGGTCATAACTAATTTACTTTAGTAACATTCATACAAAGTATGTGTTGTTACTAGAATTCCATATGCTTACATGTATTTATTCTATATTTAAAAATACATGAATTTAAATGTGTGACTTAAAACTGCAGATATGACGTATCAGCCAATGAACTTACTACAACATGTAATGTTACTATGCAAGTTTTATAATAGTGTCTCTGCAACAAGAAACTATGCTCTCTGTTAACTTTCTATATTCAACTTTTATCTATGTGAAACACATTAGATTAATGTATTAATCTATTTATTTTTCCAAGGAAATTGAGTAGTTCTCTATGCTTACTGGGTGGGGTTGAACGTATAATATATGCTTCTTTGCAGATGATAGGAACTGATTTACATGATACACAGACAACTGGGTTGTTTTTTTTCACTCTTTCTTGGCCACTGATTTGTGATTGTTATATTGGTATGTTCTACCTATGTGGAATGTTGAGAGTTTTAGGAAAATGGCAGGAAGCCACCTGTACAGTCTGATTCACTGAGATTTTATAGAAGAGATTGACATAGTGAAGTTCCTATGGATGCAGAAGTAAAATGTATACGGCCTTGGGCTGAAAATCAGATGATAGGAATTTTGACAAAGACAGAGTTTATGTTATTACTACCCTGTTTTAATGTAATTTTAGATAATAATATTTTTCTGTGATGGTCTCATTTATAAACAGAACACTGGCATCGCTATGGGAGCAGTTATGGAACCCAGCTATTCAACTATTGTAAAGGCAAATGGAAACCTAGATGTATTTTGAACTCTCAGTTTTTAAATGACACTATTATTGCCACTACATTGATGACTTATTTTTGTCATGGAAGGGTAATTTGAATGATTCGGAGAAATGAAATTTTTAATATATATATATATATATATATATATATATATATATATATATATATATATATATATATACACACACACACACACACACATATATATATATATATATATATATATATATATATATATATATATATATATATATAATTTGGTCATTAATTTAACTGACCTGGAGTTTTCCTCCAGTGAAATCAGTGTGCTCAATAAAGGTCTGGGATTCATTCCGTCTTTTTTTGTTTCTCATTATGATGTTATTAATGATGTAAAATGCTTCTGCAGAAAACTTAATTTGAAACATTTTTTTTCAGATCCAGAGCATGTGACTCAACATGAGAATAGAACTGGATTCAAATTTAAGAAATCACAGTTCATGCCACCATATCATAGTACAGTCAAACTGTTTGAACAATTGGTAATCAAAGACTTACATTTACATGAGTCTGAGATTTTTTCCAAAAAACAGTATAATTTGACTAGAGAGGAAAATATAGCCCTAAATAATCTTAAAAAGAATAATAACATAGTTATAGTTGGGGCTGATAAGGGTGGGGAAGTAGTCATATGGGATAGAAAACACTATCTAGCAGAAGCTTACAAACAGTTGTCCAATGCTGAATATTACATAAATCTTGATTCTGACCCCATTGTACAACATAAACAGGTCATTGATGATTTTTTGAAATTAAGTTGTGAACGTCAGCTTATTACACCACAGTTGTTAAAACAACTACAAGTGGATTCTCCAGTTCTACAATATTTTTACATACTACCCAAGGTGCATAAAGATCTCTTGAACCCCCCAGGACGTCCGATAGTGGCAGGGAGAGGATCATTAACTGAACCGCTCTCTGAATACTTGGAATTCAAATTGTAGAAATTGTTGTCCTATGTAAGAGCTCGTATTAGAGATACTCAACAATTTCTGGCGTTAATAGATGATATCCAAGTAGACAGAGATCATTTTTTGGGAACATTAGATGTCCAATCTCTCTACACGTCCATACCACATGCAGGGGGTATCGAGGCAATTAAATATTGGATGAACTATTCAGGTATTTTCTCCAGTGAAGAGCAAGAATTTTTGATTAATATTCTTGAGTTAATGCTTGAACATAATGCCTTTGCATTCAACCAACAATGGTATTTACAGGTGAAGGGTACAGCGATGGGGGCTACTTTTGCCCCTACTTACGCTGACCTCTTCATGGGGTACTTTGAAATACAGTATATATATTCTATACCCTCAATGTTCAAGCCATATTTAATTATGTGGAGAAGATACCTTGATGATTGTTGGGTAGTGTGGGGGGGGTCCAGGGATCTTTGGCAGACTTTTATACAATATTTGAATTCTAATGTTCATGACCTGAAGTTTACAGGCAATATTAATCTACATGAAGTAGAATTCCTGGATGTTCTAGTGGGCAAGGAGGATGATGGTTCTCTCTATACAGATCTATATAGAAAGCCTTTCTCCAAAAATGCCCTGCTACATGCCAACAGCTGTCATCCCCCCCACACTATCTTAAACATACCTGGGTCACAGTTTCAATGAGCCAGAAAGATTTGTTCTTCTGATGAACGGTATCACAACAAAGCTCTAGATTTAGAATCAAGATTTCTGCATAGGGGTTACCATAGGAATACAATACGAAGGGCTAATAGTCATGCCAGTTCTATAGATAGGGACTCCCTATTGATTGATAGGGCACATAATCGTGAGAGTCCTTATACTAGGTTTATTACAACCTATGGAACCAATACATCTTTTGTCAAGAATGTATTAATGAAGCATTGGCACATTTTGGAATCCGATGTGTTTTTTAGTAAACACATTGATAAAGTGTGTCATTTTGGATACAAAAGGGGTAAGAACCTAGGCCATTATTTTTCCAAATTTAAAAAAGATCGTTTACTTAACACTGATTCACTGGGCATCATGGGTAGTACATTTTGTGGTACTTGTAGACAATGCAAAGTCATGGCCAAAACAAAATCTTTTACATCTGTTAACACAAAAAAGGTATTTGACATACGATGCTTCATTACATGCAACAGCACTTGGGTAGTATACATGGCTGTCTGCCAGTGCGGAGCTTTTTATGTAGGGCAAACCTCTTGTGCGTTGAAGCAAAGGATTTGCTTACATATTAGTGATATTAAATGTCAACGCACCAGAAGTGCCCTTTATAAACATAAATTAGTCCACTCTACATCACACTTTATATTTATAGGTTTGGATAAAGTTGTGGCACCGAACCTAGGGGACAGTCATAAACATCAAATGTTAACCAATAAGGAGCGTCGTTGGATTATAAATTTGGGAGCAATGTTCATACCAGGGTTGAATGACCATTGGTAATAATTGTGGTTTTTGATATATTAGATAAAGGAACTTTTGTAGAGATAGATGCGTATTTGTGCATGTCTTATTGTATATAGGTTATTGGGGTTTATTATTTTTGCTGCAATCTTGCTATTTGTTTGTGGGTATCATCAGGGGGCAATTGGAATGAATATGAATATATAAATTTGGATATATTCATATTCATATGATTTCTATGTAGATGCACATATGGTTGTTTGTGTTTATGCACTTTTGCACACTTTAATGTATATGTTTCAAGCAAGTGTGGTGGCTTGAGTGCCTGTCTACATTGGAATGTATATTTTTGCACATGAGTGAGTGGGTGTGCATGTGTATATACATGTATGTATGTTTTTGGATAAATATTAGGTTATTTTATTAAGCATCTTACTAATTATAAGTGAGCAATAGTTTATTGCTCTACTTAGTATTGTGCTTTGTGACATATTAAAAGTATTTTTCTTTTTTCTTTTTTTATATATGTATATATATTTATTAAATCTTTTGCCCTTAGCTACTATCAGCTCGGGCTTCATGTTTGCTATTGAAGTACTGTGTCTTTAAGGAGTTATGTATGCTATACGCATTGTGCGTATATCTAGACTTGCCTTTCTATTTTTTACTGCACACTGAGGACGCTGTGAGCGAAACCGGCCACTGGTTTGTGTTGTTGGGCTGTGGTTGTCCAAATAAACTATTTTTCACTTTATGCTGACCTTGTGATTCATTTCGAGTGCTGGGATTATTTGTGGACTTTATATATATATATATATATATATAAATAGCAATTCATCTCAATTTTAGAAATTTAAATGGAGTATACCATTTCAGACTATACAGATTTTAGATCTAATGTTGTATACAGTTAAAAATAGGTTGGAAAGTAAAATCAGTACGAAGAATGCTTCATCTTTTTGCATTACACTAATGCATACGGATGTTGATTAAAAGACAACATTAACGAGAGTGCATTAAGTAGAGTATCGAGCCTGACCACAGAAGATGTTAACAATGAAGTCATAAATGCAGACTACAGCAAAATGTTTAGGTGGAGGAAGTACCCAGCATTAATTGTTAAAGAAAAATGAAGGCTGTTGATGATATGAGAAAATGGATCCCAAATGCTCATAAAGTTGAAATCGTAGAAAAAGAAAAATGTTAAAGGGTTCTGCATTACTCATAGGTTCATAGGTTCGTACTAGGCTACCTGCCCTGGGGCAATTATAAGCCTAGCCCGATTCTGTATGGCTTACACCACCCCTTGATTTGAATATACTGTGCCCTTTTTAAGGTTTACTTTACTGTGCCTCTGTCTAATAGTGACATGGGAGTAATCCCTGGGACAAACCTATGATCCCCCATCCATCTATCGAGATTCTTCTTGAAGAGATTCAATGAGGTGCTCTGTCTCAGATGAACTGGAATTCTATTCCAGAGCGAAGGGAGCCTCTGGGTTATGAACCTGTCTCTCCAGCAAGTTCTATTTATTTCTGTGCTGAGGTTCAAGTCCCTCGAGCGTGTGGCTCTAAGGGATTTAGATTTACTGAGGTGGAGCATGTCCATTAATTCTGGATTTGACATAGCTTTGCATGCCAGGCATAGATCGCCTCGAAGTAGGCGGTATGCAACTGAGTAGAGCTGGAGTTTTTTTAACCGAGCAGCATATGGCATCTGTTTGAGACCCTTGATCCTCTTGGTGAGATACTTTTGCGGTCTTTCTAATTGCTGCAGGTGTCGGTTAAGGTACATCCCAAAAGGGGCATTGTATTCTATGATGGGCCTGATGAGGGATGAATAAAGGGGCAAGATTACCTCTCTTGATCTAGATGTGAAACCCTTCGTGATGAGGTGGGCTATGTAGAAGGTCTTTCTAACCACTTTGGCAATGTGGTTTTCAAAGGAGAGATTGCTATCAACTTGGGTCCCCAGGTCCCTAATAACTTTCTCTGTACTTAATGGGTTTCCGCCTGTGTTGTAATTTGTGGGCACATTGTTTTTGCCAAAGGGTATGACTATACATTTTTTGGCATTTAGCTTTAAACCATGGCGCTGGCACCAGTTATCTGTCTCTGTGAGACCTTTTTGAAGGATGTTTGTGTCAGCTGGAGAGTCGATTATGGCACCCAGTTTGCAGTCGTCTGCGAACTTGGTGAGCCATAGTCCTCCCACATTTGCCTGTACCTCGGAAAAGTATATACCGAACAAGAGTGGTCCCAAGACAGAACCCTGTGGGATGCCACTTGTGACCGGTTTCGAGTCTGACATGGCTCCAGCAACTCTCACTCTGTGGGTTCTGTCTTTGAGCCAGTTTGCGACCCATCTTGTGACATAGGGGTTTATATTTAAGCTGGATAGCTTATCTATGATGCCCGAGTGGGGTATTGTGTCAAATGCCTTTGCAAGGTCCAGATAGGCTGTGTGGACTACCTTCCCTTCATCTATGGCTTTGGTGACAGTTTCGAAGTCAACCAGGTTCAAAAGGCAGGATCTGCCCTTGACAAAGTCGAACTGGGTAGGATCTAGTGTCTGTAGGTCCCCAATGTCTTTGTTTATGAGCTCCATGATGATCCTCTCCATAGCCTTGCAGACTAAGCTAGTCAGGCTTATGGGGCGATAGTTTCCAGGGTCCGTAGAGGCTCCACCTTTGTGGAGTGGGACCACTGTTGCTGTACGCCATTCTGTGGGCACATATCCTGTAGTGAGGCTGAGATTGTATAGCTGTTTTATTTGAGGGATTAGTTCCTCTTGGAGTTCATGTAGGACGCAACCTGGGACGCCATCTGGTCCCATGGAAGCAGTGTTTTTTGCTTTGGAGAGGGCAGCCTTCACCTGAGTATCAGAGATGTTTGGGAGGCAGCCCTCTGCCGGAATCGATACTTGCTCTTTTGTGGGGGGGGGGGGACATTTGGGTTAGCCTGGACATAAAGAATATTATTAGAACAAATTGGAAGGTCTTCACTGCTAATGAAAGTTTACAGAAAATAGTAAACAAGGAAATACAATCTGCATATAGAAAAGTGAATTTTTTAAAGTTATTTTATAATCTAGTGATATAAAAATGTAAGAAATTATATGCACTATAAACCTACTTTATAAACATACTTTGCAGGTGTTGTAAATGATGTCATTTTTATGTGAAAGGCCTTGTTTTATTGATAGCAATATGGTATAACCCATTATGCAAAAAATAAATGTATAATTTCTACAATTTGACTTATGTAGCCTTATGCCAATGTTGTCCTGCATTTTATGTAGGTAAAGCTAACAGAAATTATTTCTTAGGATTAAGGATAATTCATATTCCATTAAGACAAGTGATAACTATAACACTTAATTCAAACATATTAATACTGTTTTTAAGCCTCGCATTTGCCTGTAGCTGTGCATTGTGCAACGGGGGTTAGCGCTGCCCTGTATAGACATAAATGCCTGGAAGCTTAAATTTTCCCTAGATATCTGTCAGTAGAACCCTCCCAAGTCTGCTGCTGCCCTGCAGGCAACCCAACTGCACATGGAGCAGCATCGCCACAGCTCTTCACCCTAAACCATGAACAGAATAAGCCCCTCTGTTATTCCTATATCAAAAACTGATCTAACTTACCCACTCCCCAACACTACCACAGTATAAACCTGCCATTATGGATGGTCACTTTCACACCATTTCTTCAGCCAGCTTGATTCACTTGGGAATCCTGAGGCAATGTAGTAATTGCCTCATGTATACTGACAACCACTTAGTCCTGAAACAAACAAATACACTCTCAATTTGGAAACAGTCCTCTCTTGTAACAAAATACAAAACATCAAAAAGGCTGTCAGCTCATGCAAAACCTCTCACACAAGTTCAGGACATAACATAAACCCGCATATGCAGAGGTACTCACTGCAAGTCTACCAAAAGATCAGAGACCTCCCAAGTGCAAATTATCTGCACACACCTCAACATGTATAAAAAACACTGCACATAACAACACACACATCAGTGTCTCACCAAATACGCTCCTAAGGCAAAACACCTCAAAACCTAATATCTTGATTATAGGATACTCCATAGTGAGACACACAGATGTCCCCCTCACCAGGCTGGACAAGAAGAAGGTCACGGTCAGCTGCCTGTCAGGTGCCAGGATCCATAAGATCATGCATGCACTCAAGTCACTCAACAACAAGTACCGTTATGACTCCGTCATAGTTCATGTTGGGGTGAATGACTTGAGACATACTGCACTGGACTATATGAAGAGAGACATGACTGAACTCTTAGACTATGTGCTCCAGGCAAGTATGACCCTAGGCCTAAACACCATTCTACCATCACTCAGGATGGTGCCACAATATAAACAGAAAATGGTTGACTTCAACAATTGGCTTAGTTTCTGGTAACAGTTCACGGGGATCTAGTATTTGCCAGCCTGGGAAGACATAGTTTGCCATAGATGGCTCCCCTAGGCTTTCGGATACTGGCTAAGGTGCTTGCCTCCCTCATAGTGCATTTTTTAGGCAATGTCAAAATGACAAAATTTCCAACATAGCAAAATCCACTCGAGACAAAATCAAGGATCTGCTGCTTAATACTCGAAGACTAAACATGAAACTGCACTCCCTGGAAGCACTCCTCACCTTAGAAAATGCTGATGTCTGTGCAGTCACTGAGACATGGTTCAAGGCCATGGAGAGCACCCCAGCTGTGCAAGGCTACAATGTCTTCCACATGTTCAAACCCCAGAATGAGCAGAAAAGAACCAAAGGTGGAGGTGTATCCATCTTCATTAAAGCCAAGTACACCTCAAGATTGGTCAAACAGTACGATTCTCTTGAATTTCTCCATGCCCAATTAACTATGGGCAAAACACCCTACCATATCATTGCTAGCTATATGTCCCCCTCCATGAACCAAGAAAAGCACAATGACTACCTGGACTACTGGAGTCACTCTCCATACAGCCGAATGCTTTAGACATGGGAGACTTCAATTATCCTTGCATCAACTGAGTAACATAAATGAGCTCAAACATGCTCTCCCAGAGGTTCCTGGACTTTGTTAATGCAAATGCTCTAGAACATACAGTCTGCACCCCCATGGGTTGTCAGTGCACTACCCCCTGTATAATGCCCTCCCTGGTAAGGTCAGACCATAAATCAGTCTCATTCGAACTAACCATTGGACTCCACACCCCCAAAGAAGCAAAAAAGCAAGGAAGCAAAAAAACTAAAGAACTTCTCCAAAGCAAACTACAGCCTACTAAGTGACGGTATAAAAAGTTTTATACCCCTTGCAATCACAGGCAATAATGACACCTATGCAGAGATATACACAAATGCCCTGTATAATCATTTTAGCAACTGTATAGACTCAGCTCTACCTTACCGGATTAAAAATTAAAAACAGGCCCTCCCCAAAAAAACAAGCCACCTTGGTGGACATCTAGTATAAACAGATTGTATAACAAAAGAAAGAAACTGATGTCCAAGAGCAAGAGGCAACTACCTCTACAGAGGAAGAATTCCCTCCTCAGACTGAACAAGCAAATCAAAAGTCTTGTAAAGTCCTCTAAAGCTAGCTATGAAGCTAAAATAGCATCCCTAGCCAAGGACAAGCATAAGGCATTCTTTAACTATATCCAAAATCTAAAAGGGAGTGCCCAGATATGTGCAGAATTGGTAGTAGATGGCACCATTCATACTATACTGGAGGAAATTGCCAACCTGCTAGCTGACAGATTTGGTGCAAACTTCATCGCCCTTTCCCCACAAGCCATACCCGAAAGCATACCTGACACCAGTTCTCTACCTAGTATCTTTACAGATCAAATCATATCTGTGCTCTCCAAGGCCAAAAAGCCTCAGTGAGACCAGATAACATTTCAGGTTGCTTGCTAAGCAATCTAAAACAGGACCTAGCTGATCCACTTGCCATTCTGTTTAACCATTGTCTGAGAACTGGATTTGTACCAGCAGAATGGAGAACAGGAACAGTAATCCCTTTGCATAACGGGGGGCCCTTAAACCTACCCTGGGAACTATAAACCCATAGGTTTAACCAGCCTCATCTGCAAAGGCATTGAAAGGATCATCCTGGACCTTATCAACAAGGACATAGGTGACCTTCAAACTCTAGACCCAACCCAGTTTGTCTTTGTTAATGGTAGATTGTGCTTATTAAACCAGGTAGACATCTTTGAAAAGTCACCAAAGCCCTGGATGAAGCTAAGACAGTGCATGCTGCCTATCTGGACCTGCCAAAGCCTTTGACACAATTCTCCCACTTGGGTATCATTGAAAAACTCTCCAAGCTAGGTGTTAACCCTTACATCACTTGATGGGT
>NC_056739.1:1194362046-1194363691 GCF_019279795.1 Protopterus annectens
CAAAAAGATGATGACGTATTTAGAAATTCCTATGAAAAAACAAGATGCACAAATCAGCAGTATAGAAGAAGCATGAAGGAAGAATAACTGAAGGTCAGTCTAAGACTGAATTATTTTAAAACAAAATAAATGGCTTACAGTTAAAGTTGGTGATTTAGAAAATCAACTGAGATGAAACAATATCAGAATTTATGGCACACCTGAAAAATATGAGGGAGACAATATCATAAACTTCTTGACAAGCTGGCTGCATAAAGTGTTAAATTTACAGATAATTTATTGTTTGAGATTGAAAGGGCGCACAGATCCTTGAGATCAGCTTCAAAGAATTCAATAATAGTGATGTTTATGTCCAGCATGGAAAAAGACCAAATATTAAAAACAACATGGTCTAGCCCACCTATTAAAACAGGTGAACATGTAATCTGAACTGACAATGACTACTAAAGTAATGAGTAAAAGGAAATCCTGACTGCCACTGATTAAAGACCTTAAAAGGACAATAGATGAAAGCTACTTAGGTGTTTCCTGCAAAGATCAACATATTTCTTTCTGAAGGAATTAAAGTATTTGACACAATGGATGAGACAACTAAATTTCTTACAAAAAATTTAGCACTAAAGAAATGAACTACAATGCTGCATCCCTCAAGAGATGGAGAGAGCTGAATTTGTGGGAAACTGCGTCTAAAGTTAAAAAGCTTAAAATAAGTGGTATTTAATTTCTGACTGCAGAAACTTTATTTTCTGAAATAGATTTGCCTTCTAAGTAAAGAGTTTATTTGGGACTAAGTCTCAAACCATATGTAAGCATGTATTTATGTTTTAAACGAAATCATTTTGCATAACGGAATATACACAGCCTTACTATATTTATAGCAAAATACTTAATATATTTCATTTAAACTAAACTTATAAATGCATTTATAAATGTTAAAGACATTTTTCATGTACGAGAATGACACTGAAGAATAACTAACAGAATTAGTAAGTTTAAGCATATATAAGACAACAATTTTATTTTGTTTTTAATTTTACTCAGTATGTGCATTGCTAGGTTAAATGAATGTCGGACCTAAGTAATATGCTAATCAGAAGTACAATCAAAAAATCTACAGATCAAAAGAATTATTTAGTTATGTGTAACTGCTTGATTCTTGCCTGATTAACTACCTGCTTCAGCAGCTGTTTTGATAAAAATCCTAGTCCTAGAAGAGTTCAAAATTCACCACTGATGTTTGTGGAACCAGGAAGTATATAAACTGCTGCTGTGACTACAAAGAGAAGAGACCTGAAATTCTTTCAAGGAATATATTGAGAAAAATGCTAAAAATTACATTTTAAAACAGTATTTATTTTGAAGGGAAGAATTAAAAAGAAAAGCAACAGTAATGTTTTACATTGCACTGTCTCTGACATGTAATTTGCTTTCATTGTACTGAATGTTAATAGTTATGCTTCCTGTGTTATTAACCCCAACTGTATATATAATGGGAATGAGTACAATTACATATTTGTTACTGATTACTATAGTTTAATTAAGGAGGAGAAACTTGGAGAAGAAATTAGCAGCTGCTGTATGTTGCGAGTTGTCATTTTCACATGTTGTAGTTAAATACTAATATTAATACTACTAAAGTACAGTT